>NW_019768782.1:0-720 GCF_002891405.2 Cryptotermes secundus | reverse complement strand
ATTTGCGTGGCTATCTTGCTAGCTTTGCGTTGCTAGCTTGGTAGAATTTCGTTGTTAGCTTGCTAGTTTTGCTTTTCCAGTTGATAGGTTTGCGTCCCTACATTGCTATCTTGGCGTTGCTAGTTTGCTAGCTATGGGTTGCTAGCTAGGTAACAGCGTTTCTAGCTTGCTAGATTGCTAGATATTCATTGTTAGCTTGAGATGTTTGCGTTGTTATCTTGCAAACTTTGGTTGCTGGCTTGCCAGCCATGCGTTGCTAGCTTGCCAGTTTGGCGTTCCTAGCTTGCTATCTTTGCGTTCTAGCTTGCTAGGTTTGAGTTGCTATCTTGCTAATTCTGCCTTGCTAGATTGCTAGCTATATGTTGCTAGCTTGCTAGCTTTACGTTCCTAGCTTTCTTGCTTTGCGCTGCTAGCTTGCTAGCTTTGCGTTTCTAGCTTTCCAGCCGTTCTTTGCTATCTTTATACCTTTGCGTTGAGAGCTTGCCAGTTTTGCGTTGCTTGCTTGCTAGCTTTGCGATAGGTAGCATGCTAGGTGTGCGTTGCTAGCTTTCTCGCTTTGCGTTGGTAGCTTGCTAGCTTTGCGTTGCTAGCTTAAAGTTTTGCTTTGCTAGCTTGCTTGCTTTGTGCTGCTTTCTTGCTTCATTTGCGTTTCTTGCGTGCTAGCTTTACGTTGCAATCTTGCTAGATTTGCTTTGCTAGCTTGTTAGCTTTGCGTTGCTA
>NW_019768781.1:0-724 GCF_002891405.2 Cryptotermes secundus | reverse complement strand
GCAATGTATTGAACACCTTGGAAAATACTTTACTCTACGATCCGCAATTCTGCGCATAGGAAATTGCCGACGGTACATAATAGCAGCAGTGACATTACCATTGCAGAAGCCGTAAACGCACAGCATAACAGCATATTCGGCATTTGTGAAGACGTGCAGCATTTTTGACAGCACTCCTACAATATCACTATCAGCAGTCACAACGGCCAACTGGTGCTTCACACCGACGAACATACTTCAAACTGTGGCCAGTACGGCGGGAGAGAAGGATAATATTGGGCTCCAAATCCAGTTACTGTACAGTCAAATAGCTCTATTTCAGAAACCATGTACACTTTTGCTTAGAACGGCCGATTTTATGACCTCCCAGAATACTGACGTTTCCTCCTTGAATATCCTATATATGTCCAAGCTTGTGGCGATTCTCGTGTTATTCTTGCTCTGTCATGTACATGGTTAAAAAAAGATTTACAGGTCTTAATGGTGTATAGTACTCACTTAAATGAGCAAACGTCTCAGTCAACATATGTTCAGAAACCAGTGCCTGTTGAAATGGTCGAATTTTTTAGATGTTCTCATAATGAGAAGACTGGAAGAATATCCTGGAACCAGTGTGCGAAGAATTACAGCTGCTGAAGTTTTCGGCGGTCCCCTTGTCTGAAGAATTCTCCATGAACAATCACTCTAGCCATGCCACATCCAGCGAGTGCAAGCCCTCACTCCT
>NW_019768780.1:0-724 GCF_002891405.2 Cryptotermes secundus | reverse complement strand
TATATAACAAAATATTATCACATATATGAGTGATTCTCTACGGGGTTTTCGATTTGGATATTGGATTTATTGACCACAGAACTCGTAATTACACTTAATTATAGCGCCATCGGCGATCTCCACACTTTACAGATCACTGTTACACACACAAATGTTCTCAGTCTGTTTCTAGTCGTTTTCTGGTAACGGTTACTCACAGTGGATATTCTTCAGTTTCCGCGCTCACGTAATCTCTGAACTGAGGCTCACTTCCAACTGAGTATTCTTTCTTAAACTGAGTTCCCAGAGTCAGAGTCAGAGCCAGAATTACTTTACGACTGGCGGTTGACCGCCAATCAGTGCGTCTTGGCGGCAATCCAATTGAGACTCAAGACAGTAACTTTATTTTCCAAGTAAACACTTGCATATGTAGTCCTTATGTAACATCCTCTCTGTGACGAGAGGATGGGTCCCTCGTTTGCAATTGCTGCTGGCCCTCGCCAGCCCATTTATTCTCAGACCCGAGACCTACGGGAATCATGACCAGACATTATTGCCTCAGATTCGAGACTTCTCCAACCTGGAGCTAAGCTCCCATTTCAGATCAGAGTTCAGAGTTACTTTACGACTGGTTCTCTACCGCCAATCAAAGTCAAAGTCATACTGCGACTGACGGTCAGTCAGTCAGTCTTGGTGTCGGGCCCCATCTGGGGCTCATGACCACATATTTATTACTGTTTGACAG
>NW_019768779.1:0-723 GCF_002891405.2 Cryptotermes secundus | reverse complement strand
TTGGCGGCTCCTCCAGAAGGGCTCAGCTCCATAAATAAGTAAGTATGTTTACTCGATTCATTGTATTGATTACGTATCAAAAGTTGGCATTGCCATGTCGTCATTGTTGGCCTCCCTGTGTACCCTTTAAGCAAATTGCGGACTTCGTCACTTGAACGTGATTACTGCTTGAAGACGAAGTCCTTCAGCAGGCTGTACCACCTCTGCTAGCAGCGCATGCATATTGTTTCACGTAGTTAGAAACACCGTTTCCGTTGATGTAATTTTTATCTTCCTTGATCCTGAAAGTTTGTTGCTAATACTGACACGTTAATGTGTTTTGTTTTTACTTTTATTAATTTCTTGTACATTTAATAGTACTGACGTGTTATAGACTTGTTGCTGTTGGCACTGTAGCAAGAGAATTTAATTCGATTATTAACGACAACAACATAAACAACAGTCAGTTTCGCTGCAGTATTCTCTCTTCTGGGGTATAACGCCGTGTAATCTGTTATAAATCAACCGATATTTCGGATGAACATGTCGCCTCCATCTTCAGGATCGAAATATAAGCCAAGGAAGACACCACATGAAGCAGGTAACTTCGTAATCGGTTGACTTACAGCGGGCTGCGCCGTGTTTCATCCCCACTTCAGTCATTTCCGGTGTTTGGACAGGAAGCAGGATGGAATGAAACGATACGTGAAAGTCTAAACATATTTCTAGATGTATTTAAATGAA
>NW_019768778.1:0-724 GCF_002891405.2 Cryptotermes secundus | reverse complement strand
CATTTTTATTTTTGTTAAATAGGGACGTTAATAAGGGACGCTTCTGCATGCGCGTCTTGAAAGAAACTAGGAGCATAACTCTCTAAATATTTGGTGAAGCGAGAAACGTCTCGAAATGTAATACCGAGGCATGAAACACACATTTTATGCCGATCACTTTCTTCTGTAAATCTTACTTTTTTCAAGATAATTTAAAAAAGTGAGCGAACACACCAGAAATGTTTTATGTGTATAAATTTCCTAATTTTCCCTCTAAACACATAATTCTTCATAAAGATACGTGCCTCTCACTTTGTAGGGCATTTGGATGGGTTTTGGCCAATCAAGAAGAGCTGCAATGTGTAATAAGAATATAATAACACAAGAAGCGGCTGACATAGCCTTCATGAATAACTTCAGTGGAGTTTGAACACGTGACCGCAGAGTTCAAGGGGTACGGGTCGGCAACTGGAACGAGCTCTGACACTATTCGTGTCCCTAAGATTTAAAATAAATTTCGTTTAATTAATCTTCTGCGAACTTTAAATTCCCTCTTCCAGCAGAATAATTTTTCCATGTCACGTTTGAAAAATAATTCACTCTGCATTCCTTCCCATAGATGGCAGTAAAGTACAGAGGCAATGATGTTTCCAACTGCGTAAACGTCGCGGGCAGACTTCGTTATATATATCTGTCATTTCTCTCATTCTTCCTTCTGTGTGTGTGTCTGGCTGTCTATCTATCT
>NW_019768777.1:0-724 GCF_002891405.2 Cryptotermes secundus | reverse complement strand
GGCTCCTCAAGAAGGGCTCAGCTCCATTAGTAAGTAAGTAAGTTAATATGTTGTATTACGCAGTGTTCCTTAAGAAAGGGCTGCAGAGTAGTAGAACACCTAATTGATATAATATTTATTTGCCAGGTAAAATGCTTTGCATTTATGGTTCACTTCGCTTGTTTATAAAACTGTAACTTCGCCTTTCGGGGTATAAGCCGCGTCTTAGGTTGACTGTGTTCCACTGTTTCGGCGTGCATTGCTCTTTAGCATAGGATGCGACTGTACTCCAAAAACCGAAGTTACACATCAGACAGAGGCCGCGAAAACTTACGGCTTTGTCATATCCGAGTGTGTGCAGGCGTGCATATGCCTGTAGTTAACGTTGGTATGACGTTTAGGCCGTTTGAGGTTAACTGTCATGTGTACATTTCAAATACCCTGCTACCGATGCAGCCAACTTGGAGGGCTCCCAACTTCCGAAGCCTTTTCTCTGTTATGTTACGACGATGTCACCAACATAGAAATAATTGGGAAGGAAACAGTCATACTTTAATCGATGTAGGAAGCCCGAAACACTGATGTTAGGATAGTCGGTAAACGGCCGTGATTCGAACCAAGCACTTCTGAATACAAGCCTGAAGGCAGCGCTGTACAGCTTTACTAACCCGATCAGTTACTTCTGAAGTCGAAAGAGCCGTTGCAGCACTAGCTGCACTGTAATATTTTGTCGTGAGAAGCTCAC
>NW_019768776.1:0-724 GCF_002891405.2 Cryptotermes secundus | reverse complement strand
TTTTAGAAGGCAGTTACCGCGTAAGATATGACTAATCCAATTAGCAATTATTATGGATGTACAAAGAATAGTAACAGGAGTGAGTCTGTAAGATTACATAATTAAATGTATGGCCTTTTGTCAGAATAATTTGTTCATTACAGTTTAATTATATCTTCATATTATAACAACATGTGCAAAATTGATTTCCTATGAAGTTTGGTGGAATTTTTAAACAGCTTGATATGAAAGGCTTGAAGGTTATAGTGAATGAATGTGTGGATGGATGGCAGACAGACTGGTTCCTCCTCAGATGGGCCGTGTAATCACCATGCTGCTGATAAGGGGATCACAGGTTGATTGATGTGTATCGTGGTGCACTGTGTAACAGAGTATGACAGTGTGAGTTCCTTGTGCTTTCAGCTGTGATGTGAAGCCATCCCTGTGGCCTTTGTAATCCCATGGCTTGTGTGTGGCAAACTTCTGTTTTACTGTAAAGGATGAGTTTCATCACTTAACTGTTTCGAGGTTTCCCATGATCATGGATAGATTCTTGCCTTGATGGTTTAAAAAAAGGACTTAATTATGACATTGTGAGGCAGGCATGTTTTTATTTATAATTTTTGAAATGATAACAGTACTGCTGCCAATAATGTGAGTTTTTAAAATATTTAATTTGAATTTAACCCTTTCAGTCAGTGGCCTCCATAGTCTAGGGGTAACGGTCCCACCTCATGACTCAAGT
>NW_019768775.1:0-724 GCF_002891405.2 Cryptotermes secundus | reverse complement strand
CTTGGTCTCTTGTCGGATATGAACTAACTTCTGCTGAGGTCGAATAAAAATTCGGCTGTCTCTGGCCGACGTTGGACTGTTATAACGTGCACTTGGACTAATAGGGAATACCTTGTCGAGGGGTTAATTCCGCCCTCTGTTACGGAACGACCGCGGGAATACGTGTCTGCCTCAAAGAATTCGTTTATAACGGTGGAAACCCCACTGTTAGACTTTCATTTTCGGGGCAACGATTTCCTAGGCTTCGTGTTATAGTCCGGCTTCCAGGCGGCACTTTAGAATATATTAGTCAAATGTTTATCATAATTATGTGGTACATCACACTAAGTTCCTTCAGATTGTGCTACCTGTTTAATATTGTTGTCTTCTGTCAAAATTGTTATATTGATATTTAGCCCTGAAAGCCATTACTTTGGTTTTTCACGGTAATACTACCGCCGATCTGTGAAAGACATTGCAAAATATCAAATATTCCGTCTTTTGAACTCCTTTGATGTGACGTTCATGACAACAGTACGTGCGCAAACTTATTTAGACCCGCGAGTACTGTACTCCGATTATACTGATAGAAAAATTGAATTTTGATAATTTATATAACAAGGCAGGGTACCCCGTTGTATCAAAGGCTTTTTCGATATTGCATGAAGCAGGCATATTCTTCATAGTGCGTTTGGAATGTTTTCAGAATCTCGAATAGTTCGCCCCTTGTGGCCAAGAGGGTTCA
>NW_019768774.1:0-724 GCF_002891405.2 Cryptotermes secundus | reverse complement strand
TCTCTCTCGTGATTCTCTGTATATAGTTTAGAGAAAGCCTTGCAGTACCTATTATATTACAACATTACTATTTCTCTTTAGTAGCAAATCTCTTTCGGCTTCTTCTCCCTCCACTCCTCCGACCATTTCGTTTCCTCTACTACCTCTTCGT
This sequence comes from Cryptotermes secundus, assembly GCF_002891405.2. Lineage (NCBI taxonomy): Eukaryota > Metazoa > Arthropoda > Insecta > Blattodea > Kalotermitidae > Cryptotermes > Cryptotermes secundus. Next base: position 573 of record NW_019768774.1, on the reverse strand, counting down.
CATCCCATACACCGTCGTTGCCAGCACACGTACAAGGTCCCCTCCCCCCTCCTGAGACCTAAACTCATGAAAACATCTCCACAAATTGCCAAAAGTTTCACTTTACCTCTCTGTAAAAAGAGAAGACGGAGACGGACTGAGAATGTTAGTGCCTGGATTTATTATGAGGGAAACATGTAGCAGGAAAAGAGAGACAAGAAGAAAGAAGGATGGCTGAGGAGGAAGACACGAGGAAACAAAATAAAGCAGAGAAATATTAAGACAATTGTTGCGAATGGAATAGACGTTATAGCGCTGTAATGTGTATAGGCCTACTGTCAGATATACTTACACCAATCATTGAAGGTTCTACACCTGTCAGTAATAACTGTAGCTCGCCCCAGCTCAACGTCTCGCTGAAATTTTGCAGTAGTTGAGGTCAGCTCGTTCTAACGTGCCCGATTTAGTAGGTGCCTCCGCCTCTTTCGCTTGAGGATGGAAGCAGATCCAATTTCCGAAACGCTTTGTTCTTTCGAATACCGGAGAATGAACGAAGTCCACAAAACCTAGGAATATTGAGATTTATACAGAGTT
>NW_019768773.1:0-723 GCF_002891405.2 Cryptotermes secundus | reverse complement strand
AATCCCACTTTACTGTTTCTACGAGGCTCTGATATCATTTCATTTTGTTAGCGCCTCTTCGTCCTCTTGTACTAAACCTAGTCCACCGTCTGTGATTCAAGCCTCAGCACACGCGATATCGTGCCAGAAGCCTATGTAACTCCTTCCAGCATCCGAATATTTGCGCCGCGCTTCTGGTTTGTATTCGATATTTAGTCAGTGTTCCACTGTCGTGTTTTACAGTTCCCGCTCCGTCCCACGAACCAATATCCACTCACTGACTCAAAGTCTAAATGAGTTTCAGCCAGTATAATGACGACTGTTAAATATACCACCGCGTTCTGCGCACAGTAATCCCGGACAGTTCTTCGGAAGAATGGACAGACATTAACTCCTTAAAGCACAGTAGTTATTATACATGTCAACTGCTTTAATATTTAAATAACTCCGTATTTTGTCCCACTCTGTACTTACTGCATTTGTATCATGTGATTCAGGCCGTGCCATAGCTCAGATGGTTAGTCGCCGGATTTCCACCACAACGGCCCAGGTTCGAGCCAAGCTCACGTCGTGTGGGATTTGTGGTAGACAAAGTTGCACTTTGATAGGTTTTCTCCGAGTACTTCGATTTCCCTTGCCAATTCTCAATCCACCGACTGTTCCACATTCATCTATAATCCGGGGCAGGTACAATTGGCCAGTTAGTGGCCGGCGTGCAAGTGGACTCAGTCTCACCCCACCCCA
>NW_019768772.1:0-723 GCF_002891405.2 Cryptotermes secundus | reverse complement strand
CTATTGTAGCCGTTGCGCAGCGATGGCCGTAATATAGCACGTTACGTTATTGTATATTAGGTTTCTTACACTGGTTGCAGTGTGTTTTCATTTTAGAAATTTTGAATTTTTGGTATCTCTGAGTTTAATGTCTTGTCCTTCGAGAGAGCTTAACGTGCTCATGGGGCACAGTTTCACAGTATTAATAAAGCAGTTTCGTTGAAACGTGTTCTTTGTTAACATTTTTGCTTCCTTGGAACCTGAAGAATGTAAAACGAAAATGATCACAGCCATCTTGTTGTTGTTTCGTACATAAAAATAGTAAATATTGGACTTGACGCTAGTATGGTTTCTAGCAACAGTTGCTCAACTGCATTGCTTCTTGGAAGCATGGAGATAGTATTTCGTGAAAGAACACGGTGAAGCGCATTTTAACACGTAGTTGCCACGGGATGAATGGAAGAAGGATTCTTCACGCCAGTGATTTCAACGATCGTAAGGAAAACGAGAATGTGCTGAAGAATTTGACTTGGTCACGTTTCTGATAGTACAGAAATTGGTCCTTCTCGTTTAGTGATGATTCGAGAGCACAGGTTTGTTAAATTTGTGGCTTTCTGCCTTGTGGCCGTTGATGGAACGTTACAGTCCATGAGTGAGACGTGGATGCATTACGTGTAATATAAAACTTGAAGGGAAGAAACTAACGCGAAACTTGGGCGCATCATGTGTTTACAGCACAACACA
>NW_019768771.1:0-723 GCF_002891405.2 Cryptotermes secundus | reverse complement strand
GGCCTGTTACAGAGATAGCTTCACCTTTTTTACTTTGTAACCCATGTAGGACGAAAGTTCTGGTCAAGGATACGAACCAGATACCTGTGAATACGTGGCATGACGTGCAGCCTGTGTAAGGTGTGGAGTCGAATGTGGAATGTGAAGAAGGTGATGAATGAATGGCAAAGGGAGAAAGGAAATGAAAGTGCAGAAAAAGATAGAGTATTATCACAAGAATTATCAGGACACTATCCACCTTTTATTTGGGCTTGTATAGATGAATATAATTAAAAGGGTCATATCCTTGATATCGTTTTTATTTATTTATGGTATATTTAATGACGTTAGTAACTCAGCGTCGAATGCTAGAATCATTAATGATTTTATTGGAAATAATGTGGAACGAAGCGGTCGTGGCCCAATTTAGCCACTTACCCCGCATATGACAGAATGAACTGAGGAAAACAATAAAATACCTCAGTCAAGATAGACTGCAGGCTAAGATATGAACCTAGGACCTCCTGAACACGAAGCAGTTGTTCTGCCCATGTTCGATGTCATGTCATGGAGTGTAGGTGGGAATCGAGCCAGTAACCTGCCGAGCATGCCCCATTTTACAGCGTCCCGTGCCCCAGTTCTTGAGCGAGCGCTTGGCGTGACGTCACAGGCAACAGAACAGCCAAGCGCAGTCTCCGCTACACCGAAGCCCGTTCGCTGCTCGGAGCTCAGTTTCCGTGAGAG
>NW_019768770.1:0-723 GCF_002891405.2 Cryptotermes secundus | reverse complement strand
TTTTTCTTAGCATTGATTAAATCATATTTGTTAAGAAATAAAACTGATGTTGCACAACAAAAATTATTCCCTCAGTCAAAAAACATCTGTTATCTCTGGAAAGATATCATGGTTTAATCTTTATTTCAACAGAAATCAAGATTACAGGAACTGGATATGGAACCAAACTGCTGCTTGAAATAGGACCAGTCACACAGTCCCTGATCACAGCCATTAATATCCAGAAGGTGTTCGTTAAAGTATAGCTGAACTCTGTATGGCTCACCTGCATCACATCTGTAAGCAAACGGGTTCATTTCTTATTGTTTTTCTGGAACATTACTCATGTTTACATTACACTTTTTACTGTTCCTTTGCTTATATTGGTTTTCTCTGAAATCCTTTTCTATACCATATCTGGTTCCATTTGCATCCAATGATTACTTCCAAGTTCCTTTACTTGCCTTATCTGACTCAGTTTTTGACATATGATTTGCCTGCCACCTACTATTTGGCTTATTCTTCCACCTTGAAGATGGAAGAAGTGTGTTCACCAAATCATCAGTGAATTTCTATTGAATTACATGCCATCACTCTCCATGTTTTGTTTACTTTGTCAACTGTCCTGTTCTATTTTGGTATTACAAATATGAGATGTAGCAGGGATAGTTTTTGAGTAACTGAATGTCACTGAGTCCTAATTGAGAAGCTGTGATTCAGTCAGCTTCTCAAGAATTTCTGAAC
>NW_019768769.1:0-723 GCF_002891405.2 Cryptotermes secundus | reverse complement strand
TCAAATTCAAATTACCATCGCATTTAAAACTTTGAATTTAAAGTTTAAACTCTTCTGTTTACTTTTGTCATTGCGTAAAAATGATGCGTGTTGTATAGCATGAGACTTTCTTGAGTGTCGTCATTGTTCTTTTTAATTTCTTAGTGTATAATATTGTGTGGTGATCTGCGTGATGATACTAGTATATTCTATTATTTTTTTCACGATGGTTTGTGCGACTGTGGTGGAACTATTTTGTGTTATGTTGCATCTTACATGGGAGTGCCCCGTCTTCCTGCCGCCGTTCCGTCGGTGTGATTGTCTCTCTCCTGGACTAACAAACTTTACAGACAATCAGTGTCAGTCCCCCGAGGGACAACGGCAGATGTAGATCCAGCATGTCTCTGTCAATCGACGCCATTGCTTCAGCGACCCTGACGATTGAGGTCCGCAATGTCTGTTGGCAGTTGCAGTACAGAGTATCCTTTACATAACCTCACAAAAACAAAATCGCATGTTGCCAGATGTAAGACTTGTGGGGGTAGGAGTATCATGTTTCTTTTTCTCCGTTTCCACGGCCAAGCCATTGTGATGTCAGCGCCATTTTGTTGGAAGTGAGCAAAAGCGCCATCTTGTTGTAAGATGAAATCAGCAGAATCCAGAGTCTTCATGAAGCTAAGGGATAAGCCGCATATTCAGCGTGCCACACATACACACGTGCGCTGCACGGTTTCGTGTGTCACA
>NW_019768768.1:0-723 GCF_002891405.2 Cryptotermes secundus | reverse complement strand
TGTCATATCAAACACTCAATATGTAGCAAGATAAAAGCAGGTGATTCGTTCTTCCCACAATTTCTTGTTTTATTTGTAGGATCTGAGGCTCTGCTTCCCACCTGCTTTCACACTGTTTGCTTGCTTGGCTTATTCTTCAACACTGAAGATGAAGGAAACATGTTTCTCCAAAATGTTGGTTTACTTTCAACAAACTACACAGCATTATATCCCAGAAGATGGAACTCACCATAACCACCTCTGTGAGAACGTCGAACCTTCATCATTATTTGTTCTCTATTTATTGATGAAATGCTCACTGAGTTCTATTACAACCACTTCACTGAGTTGCTTACTTGTAAACCTGAACCGGACATGATCCCAAATAGTGGTCAAACAGGGTAAGGAAGGCCACCAACAAGTAGGAGCTTGTAGATTACTGTCCCATACTGCCCACCTTTCCCTGCCATTGTAATTTCAAAACCTGTTTTTGCTACTCATGCCAGTTACTTACATTTAGTGTCTCCAGGCGCTTGGACTCACACACCACCCTCGGTATAGAGTTTGTGTGGAGCAAGCCGTATAAACAAAACTGTATTCCTTCATTAAAAATGGCCTGCCTTTGGAATTCCACATATACCAAATTGTAGTACAGTACTTACAACTACACCAACATGCAACTAAGTTATTTTAAAATAAATAAACATAATCTACTGGAACCATGTCTTGTTATAATCGTTATTA
>NW_019768767.1:0-723 GCF_002891405.2 Cryptotermes secundus | reverse complement strand
GCAATCACATCCTTTCGGAAAACATGGCTACTTTCTGTTACAAATGAAATCACTTTGTAACATTGCAGAACCACAAGTGATGAATTGTGCTTTCCGTTATTCGGCCTGTATTTCCTTTTCATCATTTCTTTGAACAAATAAGCATAAAGTATTTGCATGCTGAATAAGGAAAGGAACATTACAATATTATCCAAACAGAACCCATATTTCGGTCGACTCACGTGACTAATGTAAACTAATATACTGGATTCAGAAGTCACCACGGGCTTGCACAGACGTGCGCGCGCACGCACACACACACACGCCCAATCTTGTCCGAGACTGCCAATATTTGGTCAGAATTTTAGTTTCGTTAACAGCCCTCACTCACTGACACGGCGCAGTTACGTCTGATCAAGGACGAATCTCGCTAACATTCCCTAATAAAAATTTCTTAAAAATCCATTAATACGAAACATGTTCTCTACATAGGAATAAACTGGACGAAACGTCAACTAAGCAGACACGTCAAAATAAAAATTATTATTTTCTAATGAATTAAATTGTACAGCACAGCCCAACCGTTTTAGGACGCTGAAAATTACCCAACTCTTCATGAAATTACTCGCCTTTCATTGAACCAGATGGTTTATTATGGTGTTTATATGGACCAGAAAATGGATCAGATCCTAAGCCAGGTGAGTCTGGCCCACACACTTACTCTCACTCACTCACTCGCTCACT
>NW_019768766.1:0-723 GCF_002891405.2 Cryptotermes secundus | reverse complement strand
TAGAAGAAAAAGGAAAATCCGCAAGAGAGGAACCAGCGTGAGCAGTTGTTGACAGAGCACGTTTCATTACTCCAGTAGCTCTTGAACAATAACTGTTCCAACGTATGTCTTGCTTTGTACTAATTACTGTCCCATTACTCTTTCAGTGTACACCACTGCGTTTGGCACTGCCAGCACCGAGGTCACTTCCCGTCTCACTGTACGCGCTGCTTCTGCCGCGCTGTTCACAACGCAACATTTTTATAAAAGCCAAGTAATTTTGGAAATTTTGGAAATAGTCTGCGGGCAGGGCGGTGCACGAAGAGTCTACAAAGCCGTTGGGGAGGGGTTGTGAAGTACAGAACTGTCCAGGAAGAAAGGCGCTCGTAAAGTCCCTCACCAAGCTCGGGACACGTCACTATATATATGTACAGCCTTTTCTAGGCAACGGTAGCAAATGTTTTCCCGCGACAACAGACCGCGCGCAACAATAGCCGTACTGTTGGAAACGGCGTTTTCTACGGCGTTCCGTCCTAAGGGGTTATAAGGAGGACAACTGGAGCAAGAAGAAGCAGCTGAAAGGGAGCCGCATTAGACAGTACTTGAGCCCGGAAGCAGAGGAATAGTCACTGTTAGGAGCCGTTGCCAGACAACTACTAGTGAAGAAAATTCGAGCTGGAAAAGACTTAAGCGTGTGCGCTAAGTAAAGGTATCCCTGTAACAGGCCTTGGAGGCCCATAGGGT
>NW_019768765.1:0-723 GCF_002891405.2 Cryptotermes secundus | reverse complement strand
GTCTGGTAGGGGTGAACTGATGCTCTTCTGAAATGTTGCAGACCTACCAGACCTCATGGTGTCACATCCGAGATTATAGTTCTCTTCATGATCACCGCTCTGAGAACCTCAGATCTGACATAAGTTATGTTTAAACTATGTCAAATATAAAGGATTGCTAGCTTTCTCAAAATTTGAATATCAAGAAAATGTTGTGCTACACCATAATTGTTGTGAACACAGTGGTATTAGAGCAAGATTTCTCCACATATTTTAATCATAATTTCTGCAGTACACTATGTGAGGTAGACATGAACATCCTACACAATCTGGGCTTCACTTTCAAGTGGGGAAATAAAATGTGGGGCAACATAAAGGCATTTTGATCTGGTGTGGATAATTAATAAATAATGGCCTACTCACAGTGAAATTGAATTCCTGACGTGTCAGCAAAAATCAACATTTTAATTTTTAATCATGTTTATATATCTCCATATCTTCTAGTTCAGTGTCAAACAATTATAATAGCCAAAAATCCTTCTTTGTGTTCAGGGAGTTAGAAAAAACTCTTCATTTAAATATTGTTATGGGAACATTGCACATCAAAACTCTCAGAACAGTACAGCAGACAAAACTTTGTAAAGAAGAAAATTTCCCTTATACAGAAGAACACAAGGAGAGTAATATAAATTATTACAAATTCCCACTGAGTAGTAAGTGTTGCTGTTAGTTACTGTACTTAAA
>NW_019768764.1:0-720 GCF_002891405.2 Cryptotermes secundus | reverse complement strand
GTAATGAACCTTCGGGTTCCATAAAATGCTGGGAAATTCTTGAGGGCTCTCAGCTCCACAAGGAAGGAAGAAATACTGAAATTAATCCTGCGCAACCAATTCAACAGAAGAAGACAAAGTTTATCACTGCGGAAGGTGCGACACTTGGAGGGTCGGCGAGATCAACAGAATAATTATTTGCACAGGTGCAAAGTGAATCATTATGGGCTGGCCTAGAAGCAAATGCAAATAAAACCAAGTACATGCGAACATGAGGGACACACCCAACCTCAGACTCGATCTGAATGCTGGTGGTGACGTTTTTAAAGCAGTTAGAATGAAGAGGAAAAGAAGTAATCAAGATGAGGCAATCGAAGTGCATTTTAAAGTCCAGAACTGTGAGCAGAATTTAAAAGAAAATATATACAGAACAATGTTAAAATCTGCTGTGATGTGTGGATGTGAGTGAGGGGAAAATTCTGAGGTGTGTGAACAGTAACTGAGCAACTGGTTTTGGGAACTGAAACTAATACAAAAAGTGGTGGAATTATGCGAAAAAGAACTTTCGAGTAGGCAACACATACTAAAACGAGAGGACTGAAGTGATTACTGAATGTGATCAGAATGGAACAAACACGGGTGGCTAAAAAATGTCCCAGAGATGACAGGAAAGGATTCGGCGCATCATACATGAAGTTCTCAACTTGCAGGGACAAGAAGAAATATTATGGCATTTTGGCA
>NW_019768763.1:0-723 GCF_002891405.2 Cryptotermes secundus | reverse complement strand
AGATCACAATTATATTCACGAGTAACTTATGAGAAACTAGTATTACAGGTATATTTGCTAACATTAGGACTTTCGGGTTTCCACTTCCTGCCTACAAAGTTGAAGAATGACGTATAAACCGCCATGTTATGTTACATGTGTGTGAATTGGTGTCTCACATTAGGACAGCAATATGTTCTGAGATTGAGAATGGAGTGTGGAACCGGGGTAGCTCAGGCAGTATAGTTACTGGCTTAACGTTCGGCTTTTGATTCCCGGCAGGACAGGGATTTTTCTCTTCTCCGCAGCGTCCACATCGGCTCTTGGACCCACCCAGTCTTCTATTCGGTGGATACCGAGGGCTCTCTCCTTGGAAGTAAAGCGGTTAGGGCGTAAAGCTGACCACTCACCTGTATCTAACGCCCAGGTCAAGAATGATGGAGCTATACTTCCACTTATCCATACGTCTTCATGGCGTGGTATTTAATTAATTAAGGGGAAATAACAGCAGGTTACAGAACATTTCTTGCTGAGGAGCTGCGTAATTCGTACTCTTCACCAAATTTATTCTGAAGATCATACCGAGGGGAACGAGAATAGTGAGGCGTGTAGAAGGCATGCAAAATAAAAATAGACAAAAGTGTTTGTTCGGAAAGACACTGACGAAGATGGAAAGATATTAAACTGACTTTTAAAGAGATAAGGCAGAAGAACTAGATTGAAACAGACTAGCACAGTGATTTT
>NW_019768762.1:0-723 GCF_002891405.2 Cryptotermes secundus | reverse complement strand
ATACGTTTCGTTTAAACACATTTTAATCAGCCTAATTAGTTTCATTGGTACTCCAAGCTCTATCAGAACACTGTACGATACATCTTACTGTATCATAGGCTGTCTTGAAGTCTATGAATAGCTGATATACTCTCATTGTACTGCATCTTTTCTACCTCATTTATTTTGTACTCTTTGAATTTCAATAGTAGACGTCGTTCTCATGACTGTGGTAAAGATTTAATGTCAGGAGAAAGAATCTTTTAAAAACAAGTTATTTATCTTTGCCTCTTTCTGAAATTTGAAGGTTTTCTTCCCAAACATAATTTTTCGATCTGTACAGTCTAACATCATTTTCCTTTTTCTTGAACCACCAGAATGGTTAATTGTTAGCTTCGAAGGCACAGATGAAACACTGTAGAAATCTAGAAGAACTCGGCATTCAAAATGCATATGGGACTTCAGATATTGAATTTTCTCTATCGTGGTAACTGAGTGAAGTGTCCTGAGACTCGGTTGGTTCACCATCTGAACTGCTATGCAAACTGTTTTCTGATTGTTCAGAACGCAGCAAATCCTTAAGGAGAGGCATCATGCTGTAATGTTGCCACGAAGAATTTCTCGGAATCTGCTTTTCTGTGGGTACAGATTTTGGTTTTACGACTTATTCTTTCCTTCTGAATATACTCCTTTAAATACTTCCATTTGTGTTTTAAAAATTACATTGACACATATACAAATTAA
>NW_019768761.1:0-723 GCF_002891405.2 Cryptotermes secundus | reverse complement strand
TCGACACCTGCTTTCAGGCTGGTTTCTTTCTCGGATTATTCTTTGATCCTGAAGATGGAGAACGTCAGATAACCTTCAGCGGACTACACAGCGTTATATCCCAGACGATAGTACTCTTCTTAATTACCGCTGTGAGAACCTCAAATCTTACGTTTACAATTATTATTCTCTGCCACAAATATTAGTCTCAGGATGGGTAATATGATACAAATTAATGAAAGAATTTGTGTGCATATTGTCACGTATCCGTGGTTTGCGTGTCTAAAAAGACGGGGTTGGGATTTGATGATAGAATTTATTTGACCTTTAGACAAATGGTTACAACAGTTCACAAATCACAATCTGACACACGTCATCTTCTTCCGACTGGACGCTCACTGGAAGTATTTTGATTTACAACTGAACTCCGTTGTACTCCGTTGTACTCCTCGTTCTTCTCGTAATCCTCGTACTCATTTGTACTCCTTTACACTCCTCCAATTCTTCTGAATGTGCCCTCATATAAGGCCTCGGCACGGACTCCACGGTAAACACCGTCTTCTTTTGTCAAGAATGCGTATTTATTGGTCCATTATCTATCAATGGATGTCTTATTGTTGATAACTTACGCTTCTGGAATGTGTTTACCTAGCCGTTGCTTAGCAATATGCATATGCGTTCATAATATATGGAGTAAATTAATATGAAGGTCATAGAGGAATGTAAATGTGCAAAAAATTATTA
>NW_019768760.1:0-723 GCF_002891405.2 Cryptotermes secundus | reverse complement strand
TGTCTTCCTGGAGTATGATACAACATAAGTTTTAGCAATATTACGTCTCATGGAATTAGCAGCGCACCACTAACACACGGAATTAATGCCAGAGTGGAGTGAGAGGAAATAAGGTGGAGAATTAATGTCAAGGAAAATTTTGTGATAATCAGCATACATTAAAAATCTACAATGGTTAATAGACTTATATAGTTCATGAATAAATACGCTGAAAATCAAAGCGTTGCTGGAGTACCAGAAACTCGAACACGAGACTGTCTGTTGACTCAGTAACTGCGAAACCAGTTACCGTAACCATCACAAAATCCAAAGGAGCTTAACTCATGCAAGAGTAGGTTATAAGGGACCAGGTCAAAAGCATCTGAAAGATCAAAATAGCATCAGCATGACGCTGACCGCGGACAACAGGGGTCATAAAGTCAAGAAAGATTGATATTTGGTGAAGCCATGATGGTTTGGATTAATTTTAACGTAATACAAAAAATGACGGTGAATAACGAAATTACTGACAATAGAAATAGGTCTGTAGTTCCTTATAGCGACATGATTGTCGCTTTTAAATACTGGTACAACAGCTGCTTCCTTCCATACAGCAGGAGAATACTGCTGAGGTAGGTTCAAGTTAAATACATGCCTAAGAAGAATAATAAGCATAAAAATGTGGCTCGAATAAAACATACTCCATGATTTATTTCACCGTCTTCTAGTGCATACACTTATCTA
>NW_019768759.1:0-723 GCF_002891405.2 Cryptotermes secundus | reverse complement strand
ATACAGCTGCAACAAGTACTCGGATTTGTTAGTAAAATACAGCGAAGCGAATTTAGCATGTTTTGTTTTGGACGGTAGTGTACACAGTGACAATGCGGGGGACTGACGCGGAATGCTGTCGCTTGCTGCATGACGACAGCAACAACAGCGACCTGAATAACTACAAATTGGGCAGGCAGATGGCAGCTGTTTTCATCAATGCCCTAACACAGAAGCGGACAACTGTCACTAAAACTAAATAAACAAAGCGAGAATGGCGCTCCTCATCCTGCTGAAGGAGACCAACTTAGGATCTGAATACCTGATATTCAGCATCATTGTATCTGTACCTCGAGCAATACATAGTTATGCGGCTGATAAATTGAAGTCCAGACGCCATGAAACACAACATTTAGTCCCCTCTAATAACAGATTATTAATGTCTTGTTTCCTTTGCTTGACACACGTCCTGCCCATATTACAAATTTTGACAGTGCTACGTGAAGATTATTAATTGTGAAGTATGTAGCCAAGTATATAAGTGCATTCATGACAATTTCACTTCATCCCTCCTTGGTTCAAACACACACCCCAGGGGAACCTTGTTTTCAAACACTCTTAATCTGTCTTTTCTTCAAAAAGAAAAATCAGTCTTAAAGACGGACAATACTATAAATGTTTTCTTCAGGAGTGTAGGAAAACAGACATGACACACGTATCCTTATCTGAATATTATCTGATAGT
>NW_019768758.1:0-723 GCF_002891405.2 Cryptotermes secundus | reverse complement strand
ATATCACCTGTCACTGAAGTGATTAATGTGTCTATACATGCTACTGGTTTCACAAAACCACTAGTCTTGTATCTTTCTTTAAGGTTATGTTTCATATTACTTGCACAGCCTTGGGCATGACCGTCGCCAATGATCACGATTTTAAGTCTTTGGTTTTGTTGAGCACTACTTTTAAATTTACAGTTTATATTCTTCTTAAGTTTCCACTGAGGCTAACTCCTTAATACTCATAATAACTGGAATCGCATGTGTTCAGTCGTTTACGAGAGGCTGCTGACTTCTATGATCACTATTATCATTACAAAACTGAACAGGATGTCTCTTTCCACCCAGTTCTTCTTGTATTCAATCTCCAAAGAAGTTATAAAAAACTTCAAAACGATTTGCAGTCCTTATAGCTGATGGTGAAGATTTCTTTAAGTTCAGTGATATCTTCTTATGAAAATCTACATTTGCTATTGTCCAGCTTTTACTCTTCACAAATGAGAATGATCCTCCTTCACTTTTATGTATATCTGTCAGACCAGTATTCCCGGAAATATCATTTTGCATGAGTTCCTTCTTTAAAGTGCACTATCATCAATAACCACAACCACATCTGCCATTTTAGTATTCCTCAGCACTCTTAGTCTGAATTTGCATCTTCCAAATATTCCTGTACTTCACAGATGTAAGCCACAAATAAGGACCAAGGAAGGGTTAATGTGATGGGGGACAAGCAGA
>NW_019768757.1:0-723 GCF_002891405.2 Cryptotermes secundus | reverse complement strand
ACTTCACAAGGTTCAGGATCAGGATATTCATCAATTCTCTCATTAATTGATATAGTCATCATTTATTTAACGGGAGTTAAGGTCTTTTTTAAAAATCCAAATCCTTTTTGCTCTAGGAATCTTTCTCCTAGACTAGTCCTCTCAGTCTTGATGTCTGTTTTAAGTACATAAAACATCTTATAGCAGGAAAGTTTCTTGAGGAAAGACCTGACATCTTGCCTTGTCTCCCTGTTTTCCTGCCGCAAGGTGCTCTTCGATTTTCTGTCACCTTTGAGAGGATTGTTCTTATTGTAGAAATTAACAAACAAACTTTCAATGAATCGTCTGGATTCCTTAAAGTATGCTTGTATAGTGGAAATGTAATCTTGGAAAGAGATATCCTTAGACATAAATTCCATTTTATTTCCAAATCTTCTCCGACGAAATTGCACCATATAATAAGTAAACTTAAAAATTGGCTTAAGTCACAAGTAGTCTCCGACTAATCACACCATTTAATTTAAATAAATTAAAATGGGGTCTAGTCACTAACACGTGACAATATGTTACTTAGTAGTCGAAAGGCCAAAGATGCACGCCAGCACATCCTGGGCTCTTATTTCATTATCCATTTTTCCTGAAAAATTCATGGTAAAATTAGATTTATCTTTTATTACCAGGCAACAAATCGAGATTCTCCCATCATTTCGCCTGTAAGTATGTGGAATCGTGAGAAATTATTTT
>NW_019768756.1:0-722 GCF_002891405.2 Cryptotermes secundus | reverse complement strand
CCGCCGCGGTGGGAAGGCAGTGACTAACCGCTTGAGCTATGGCGCAGCCTTAGTTAGTACTTAATGAGTGACAAGGTAATTAATTTTTAAAAGGGATATTTCCTTGTCACTACGTAACTTCAGCAACCCATAAGAGTGAAACATAATCGAGTAAGGACCCAGTGAAGGGGATTCCCCTGTGCATAGTCCACCACGTTCACATTCCTGAAGGGAAGTCCCAAAACGCGCAGGCTTGCTCTCGTGTGTACCTGTTTGCAGCGCAGTGTGAGAAGCAAATTCTCTCTCCTCACATTTGATGCGAGAGCTAATAAAAGGGAAAGAAGTGACACACAAAAGTGAAAAGGAAGAAATTATTGTGTTCAAAATAAGATATATAACTACTTGTGAAGGCGAGAAAATATGAGGAAGAAATAATGAAACCAGAAGAGACGCAGCGCAGTACATGATTGGCGCGGCTGACATGCGCCAACTGGAAGGAATATCTTCACAGAGTTAGGTTATGTGGCCAGTTGTGCGGGGTGACGCGTCGGGTTTCAATTCGAGAGCCTCTCTTAGGCATTCATTGGCTGACAATTCTAGCTGCCCGCATTTACTGTAGGTATAGGCTATTCCTATTGTAGGTCCTGTCATAGTCTGATTATTCAAGTAATAACAACACTTCCCCCCCTTGGCACTAAAGCCCCAGTGGGCCTAGGTCTACCTCCATGAACTTCTCCGTTCAC
>NW_019768755.1:0-721 GCF_002891405.2 Cryptotermes secundus | reverse complement strand
GGGGTCCACCCAGCCTCCTATCCAATGGGTACGGGGGGCTCTTTCCCCCAAGGTAAAGAGGCAAGGGCGTGAAGCTGACCACTCACCTCAAACTAGTGCCAGGTTCAAGAAAATGTGGACCTATACATCCATTCTCCCATACGCCTTCACGGGACAGTGCTTAATTAGTTAAGCACAGGGACAGCTTTATTTTTAATTTATGCCATGAAGACATATGGGGGAGTGGAGGTAAAGCTCCACTTTCCATGATGTCGGCACTAGGCGAAGGCGAGTGATCAGCTTCACGCCTCTGCCGCTTTACCTCCGAGGAAAGAACTCCCGGTACACACTGGATTGGAGACATTTAAAAAACTTAATGTTTGTAACTACATTTGTGTTACACTAACCTTGTACCTGGATTCCTGTTTATAATTCCACAAAAACCAGAAGTAAGAGGAGATATTAACTAAACTCACATATGACTGACAGTCCAATGTAAGAAAAATGATCATATGAGGTTAATTAATAGAATGGGGGAGAAGAGGAATGCATATAGGATTTCGGTAGGGAAGCCAGAAGGAAAGAGACACTGAGAAGACCAAGACGTAGGTGGGAGGACAATATTCAAATGGATCTTAGAGAGACAGGATACGGTGGTAAGGACTGGATTGATCTGGCTCAGGTTAGGAACCAGTGAAGGGCTCTTGTGAATAAGGTAATGAACCTTCGGGTTCCATAAAAT
>NW_019768754.1:0-720 GCF_002891405.2 Cryptotermes secundus | reverse complement strand
CTAAATCACAGAACGAGCCAGTCACAATTAATATTACAATCAAACTGGGGTAATTACATTTTACAGTCATCCAAATAACATACTACACAATGAAGCCTCCTCTATATATAAGCGTTCGCACCCTTCGCTGAGCCGGTCCAGCTATGGCATGGCGTCTTTGACGATTATTCGAACTACACAGTATTTTCAGCATCAAAGTTAATTCTCTACGTATCTATCACGTCAAGAAAGGTTTCAACAGATAAATAAGTGTTTACATACCAGACATTATTCAACCGCTTACTACTCAACTTCACAATGGCGTCCACCGCGTCCTTTCAGATGGCGCGAAACGGAATATACCCACAATCCAACATGAGATAGATGCCGTTGTGTGTTCAGAAACCAACCCAATGGAAAATTAAAATTATAATGGCTCAACAACTATGTTGCACCAACGGTTCTCACACCGTTGACACTGAGCCGTGAATATTACGGAAGTGGTGCGAGAGTGAGATAGAACTGAGAAAGATGCAAGGAATTAAGAAAGACGGATACCTAGGTCGAGAAACACTTATGGATGTGGGTTGGGGGTGGGGGGGAATTACCGCTCAAAGTTATCGAACCATTCAGTAACTGATGGAATCCCATATACAATACTCTAACACTATATAATTTTTTTAATTAATCTAGGAAGTGCCGGTCACGGTAGCCGAGCGGTCTAAGGCATGTACTTTCTTC
>NW_019768753.1:0-720 GCF_002891405.2 Cryptotermes secundus | reverse complement strand
AAAAAAAAATGTCTCGGATTAGAACCTTGGGTCACAGACCAGCTATTGCGATTGGTGTTTCTTGACGCTCTTCTCAATGCCTCCAGGCAAATCACATTAAAGTAGGCCACGATCGCTTCCTTCCAAGTTATCATCAATTCATCACTTATAATCAATCATTCCGTCATTCGTGTTACGTATTAAGTCATTAAAGAAACTATCAGCACCATCTTCCTCCCTGGCATTAGGCCTATTGCGACATGTTAGGGATGTTACAAAAGAGAATCCTTCCATCCTTTCACAGTTATTTCCAAGTTACTATTTTCTTTAGTTCAATATCTTCAATTCTCTTTTGGAATCGTGTCAGAGCGTATCCTCTCAACGTATTTTGTTGTATTCTCTTCTGTACTTTTCTATAAATTTTCTTATTAATGGGTTATATAGTTCTCTCACGATTCCTTCATTTCTTTTCATTCCGAAAAGATGCGTTCCACCAACCTCCTCATGAAACGTATTTATGCTAATATTAATCTCATCTCATCAGTTTCTCTTATTATCTGTGATTCACTATCTTAAGATAGTACTGATCTAGCAAGTGTCACAGACCTCTGGAAACAAATGATGATATTATGATTTGATTTATAATTTCTTAATATTATAACAAAATTTAAATTTTATACTCATAATTTTTTTCCTAGAGTCATGCGGTAGCGTAGTTGGTTGAGGCACTATGCTACAAGC
>NW_019768752.1:0-722 GCF_002891405.2 Cryptotermes secundus | reverse complement strand
GTCGACTCAGCGTCTAACAGAAATGAGTTCCAGGAATCTTCCGGGATGTAAAGGGCTTCCGGCGTATAAGGCTGATGAACTCACCACCGTCTGTGAGCCAATTATCTAGAAAATGTGGGAGCCTCACGTCTCACAACCCCATGGACCTTCACGACGTGTTACAGGGATACCTTTATCTGTTTTAATCAGCATCTCGGCCCTGGGTTCAGAGCATAACGTCCGTCGAGACAATTTGCTTACCAAAACGAACTTCGTTAGAAATACCTAGCCTCAGTGAAGTAGCCTGCAATCCGAGTTGGCTCCGAATGTTTCGGATGAGTGTGGTGAGCTCTAGTAGACCCAACAGAGTAGATGTCTCGCAACACCTCACCTGAGGGCGGAAACAGATACTGCTGCCGAAACGTTGTGTTCTTTAGAATATCAGACGATGAGTAAAGCCAAAGAACCCAGTAATCCCTCGCCTGCAATCCACTTTAATGGAAATGTGTACGTACTTGTATTTGTGGAAGAGAGATAATTTAAAATTGTGTAACTTTTATGTTAAGAAATGAAAAAAAAAATGGAAACGGTGTGCATATAACTCTCAAGTCTGTGAAGCTGTCAATCATAGAATTTCAGCAAAATCTGTGCAGCAGTTTATGGGATGTATGGGGAAGTCCATTGTGTAAACCAGGCTATATTATGGACGTGGGAAATTTGGAACTGCGCAGTAACTTTTAATG
>NW_019768751.1:0-722 GCF_002891405.2 Cryptotermes secundus | reverse complement strand
TGCCCTCAATTTAAAATTTAAAATTTAAAGTCATCCCTGTGCTGAATGAAAGATGTACGAAGGAGTGGAGGTATAGCTCCGCGTATTCTTAATCTCGGCACTAGATTGAACCTAGTGGTCTAGCTTCAGTACCTCCGGAGAGAGAGCTCTCGGTACACAGTACACAGGATGAATGTGAGGGCCCCAGGGCCTACACGAACGATATGGAGAAGTGATATAAACCTGTCCCGAATTCTGATTCCTCAGCCGTCAAGCCCGTAACGTGTCACTGTACAAAATGAGCCATCTCTGCTAGTATAACTTCGTAGTTATGACTAAACAGCCTGCCATGAAGTGTGTATATAAGAAAATGTAAATAAACCTGCACGCATTACAGAAGTCGGCAACAAGTTTAGTGTCATGCTTCGGCCGCTTTTATCAGTGGGGAAAGAACCTCGTTATATACTAAGTAAGAGCATGAATGGACCGTGTGGTCCGTCTGGATGTGATGACGTAGAGAATAAACTAATGGAATCAAATCCACATCTTCCAGCTCGTGTCCAAGTTGCTTAACCAATTAAACTGTTCCAAAATTAAAGGACCTTTAAGGTCTGGTTAAGGTTCAGATGGTTAGATGGTTTGGTGGAGGGACTAAACAGAAACATGAGAAATATGGAGGTCTGGCTGAGGCTCAGATGGTTAGATGGTTTGGTGGAGGGACTAAACAGAACCATGAGAAAGAA
>NW_019768750.1:0-722 GCF_002891405.2 Cryptotermes secundus | reverse complement strand
GTCAGCATTTGGAAGTCAACTGAAGAATCACAGTTGAAGAAACTGCACCTGAAGTAAGTGCCAGTCAAGGAAATAAGCAGCAAAGCACAACTGAAAATACTTTACTCTAACCCAGTGAGCATACTTTTTTACTAATGGACCAAATACACCGAATGTGAGAATGATTACACAGAAGAAACATGATATATTAATAACTGTGCTATTACTTTGTCAAAACTTAAAATAAAATTGCCTCTTATTTCTGACTTGCCAACATACATTTGTGTGTGTATATACAGAACCTGCTTATGTAAGATTATATATTTCTGTCATTCATATATATTTCTAATTAATATAACTAAATATTTTATGAATATCTGATACAGTATTGAAATAATATGCCTGTAAACAGGAATGAGATTGTGCTATAAAATTTTAATTCATATATATAATTTATTTAATTCACATGGGAAAGCAATATATACAGGCCTTTAATATTCACTGCTATCATTAAGATAAAGATGTATTTGTGTTACAGTGTGTATTGCAACTGGAAATGATAATTAATATAATGTGCTACGGAGAACATACTAAGAATTATATGTTTAATTTTATAAACGTTTATGTTCATGTTGTACTCCAGACAATATTTTTGTAGTTCATGAATATACGATGAAATAAAATTGTATGGACTTCAGTTTTTCTGCTTTTGCATGTGTAAATGTAAGCGGCTACTTTTCTTT
>NW_019768749.1:0-721 GCF_002891405.2 Cryptotermes secundus | reverse complement strand
CTCTCACACAATGCCGTCATAACAATAGAAACGCATTGCACGTTCGAGAACAAATTCCGATGTATCGTATATCAGATTTAATTGTCTTAACCCGACACTACGAGCGTGTGCTGTCTCCACATCACATTCGCCTGCCTTGGATGTGCCTTTCAAGTAACGAGGTTAAGTGACATGTCACTAAAACTAAGAAACTCTTGAGTTCTGAAATGGCACGTCACCCTGAAATAAAAGTGAAGCGGTATTTGATATCACTTACGGAAGTGCAGACGAGCAGTGACAGACTACAACGTACTGAAGTCGGAATATTGGGAAAGAACTGAAATTGAGTGGTCAGCATCGGAGGAGAGGGTCTCTTTGTTTACATTACGGGTGCATTACGCACATCTCTGTCCCCTGTCGACTTCGTCAAATTTTCTCCCACCCTTTCTTTCTTGGTCTTCCAGCGGCACTGTGTCCTCTTGGCTTATATCTATGTACGCATTGTTTATTTAACGGTACTACCAGTAGATCAGGGGGCACGTGGTAACGTAGTTGGTTGAGGCACTATGCTACGAGCCGGCAGGTCACGGGTTCGATTCCTGGTGAGTTTATTGGATTTTTCACTTGGCCTAATCCTTCCATCCGCACCCTAGCTCTAGCCTCTTAACAGAAATGAGTACCGGGAATTTTCCTGGCAGTAAAGAGCGGCAGGTGCGTAAGGCCAACAACGTCACCACTATCT
>NW_019768748.1:0-721 GCF_002891405.2 Cryptotermes secundus | reverse complement strand
GTTAGCACCTCAATCAGAAGAGACACTTCACACGTTCTACCTCTTCCTGGCTGTACCATGCGTTCAATGCCAGCCACCACAGTCACGAAATGATATCAGCGACGAATATGGCTGCAAGATGACGCATGTTGAAAACAGCGCACTGCGCTGCGCGCTTCACAAAAAAGCTTGAATAACCTAAACATTTACTTACAAAGGAAATTTTTGCGTGCCAGGACGGATTAGCCACTAAATTTACTGGCTGTGGGCTGTATGATCGGGGTTCGCTTCCCAATTGGAGCAGGATTATTTTTCTTCGCCAATAAGTATAAACCTTCCGTAGCTTATCTATCAGGGGGCATTTCCACAGGAGTAAAGCGGTTCGGATATGAAGCGAATAATTCATTCATTTCCATCTCAAGCCGTGACTTAGAATATGTGATGTTCTTTCACTTTCACTTCGTGGTGCTTAGATACTAGAGAAAATTTCCCTTATCGTATATCTATGTATACGGGACATTGTTCTGAAGAATAAAGAGTCACTAAATCCCAGATCAAAAAACACAGGTCATAAGCATAATGAAAATATATGCTGTAACACAATTACGCGAGGCAATGCTCGTTGTTTGAGATAAGTTTGGTGTATACAACATTTCGCTCAATGGCTGAATATCTTGACTGGGATGTTCCTGATTCCGTCCTGCCCAGACTAGCGCCGGGATAGTACCTCAAATTATGACAT
>NW_019768747.1:0-721 GCF_002891405.2 Cryptotermes secundus | reverse complement strand
CTGTTGGCTCGGCACATAAATAATAAAGAATTGAATTGATTTGAATTGAATTGTATAACAGTAGTACTAGTGAAGGTAAAACTATCCCTGTACTTAATTTATCACCACGCCATGAAGACTTTTGGGGGAATGAACATACAGCTCAACCATTATTGATCTTAACAATAGATGGAGGTGAGTGGTTAGGTTCAAGCTCCGGCTTCTCTACCTCTGGGGGAAGATCCCTCGTGCCCTTTGGGTAGGAGGCTAGGTGGTCTCCAGAGCCAGTCTGGATGCTATGGAGAAAGAAAAACCCCATGAACCCACTCGAAAGGAAACCGACCATCCAGCCCGTAGCCCGCCGCTGTACCAACTGAGATATCCCGGCTCTAATAGTAGTACTAGTAATAGTAGTGATAGCAGTAACAATAACAGTAGTTATAATAGTAATACTAAAAGTAGTCTCGGAAGCGTCTTAAAATACAAAACGTTAACATGTTTTTCTACAGTACTCGTTTAGGCGAGATCTGCTTTTAGAGACTCACAAAAGAGTTAACTACTGATTTTAATGTAATTCTGATTAAACATATAAAATGAAAAATCCTTTTCTTTCGATCTGTTCACCTTTCACTCCCTTTCTTGCAGTACAGAGGTTAAGAATAAGTGCAGTGATAAATATCTTCATTCCCCGTAGGTCACCACGTCATGCCTCGTTTAAGAACAGGAACAAATTTTGCCATTA
>NW_019768746.1:0-720 GCF_002891405.2 Cryptotermes secundus | reverse complement strand
TGCGTTGCTAGCTTTCTAGATTTGCGTTGCTAGCTTGCTATCTTGGCTTTGCTAACTTGTTAACTCTGCGTTCCTAGCTTGCTAGCTTTGCTATACTAGCTTGCATGCTTTGCGTTGTTAGCTTCCTTGTTTTCCGTTTCTAGCTTGCTTGTTTTGCGTTGCTATCTATGTAGATTTTCGTTGCTAACTTGCTAGCTTTCCGTTCTAGCTTGCTAGCTTTTTCGTTGCTAGCTTGCCGTCTTTGATTTGCTAGCTTGCTAACTTTGCGTTGGTAGTTAGCTTTCCGTTGCAACCTTGATAGCTTTTCGTTGCTAACTTACAATCTTTGTGTTGCTAGCTTGCAAGCTTTGCGTTGTTGCTTGCAATCTTACCGTTGCTAGCTTCCTAGCTTCGTAGCTTTGGGTTGCTAGCACACTTGTTTGCGTTGCAAGCATGCTAGGTTTGCGTAGCTAGCTTGCTATTTTTGTGTTGCTCGCTTGTTTTCTTGAGATGCGTTTTTTGTTTCCTAGATTTCGTTGCCAGCTTTGTAGTTTGCGTTGCTAGCTCGACAGCTTTGCAGTGCTCGCTTGCCAGCTTTGGGCTGCTAGCTTGCCAGCTTTGCGTTTCTAGATTGTTAGCTTTGCGTTGCTCTCTTGCTAGCTTTGCTTTGCTAGCTCTCTAGCTTTGCGTTGCTAGCTTGCTAGTTTTGGTTTGCTATCTTGCTAGCTTTGCGTTCCTTGC
>NW_019768745.1:0-720 GCF_002891405.2 Cryptotermes secundus | reverse complement strand
AGAGGCCTTGCGACGGGCTGATTCCCCGTTCAAGGAGTCCTATCGAATGTACATAAGTTCAAGAAACTGAAAAATCGGCCAAGGTCGAACAAAGGGCTGTATAATAATGCTTTGTGTACATTGAAGGAGAGAGACTGGAGTATAATTGAAGCAGCAGAAACGAGATACGTAAGAAATGTCAAAGATTTTACTAGGTCATATCAGTTACGACATGAGTTGAGTTCCTTTTGTATAAAGCAGTTTCAGAATATGGAAACAAATCGAAACTACGTTTGAAAGTGATGGCATCTGTTGGCAGTGCCGTGCAGTAATTTGCTGCTGGGTCTCGCCAGTACAGTCCTCCTTTGTTTCATGCTCCGTCGTACCCGTGACCATGCTTTTGTTCTTTCAACGACATACATGTTTTGAAATGGGGCCTCCTGTGCGAGAGGACAGGCTTGCCTTTCTGTGACAGGTCTGAGCGGAGCAGTCATCTGGAACAGACGCGCATTCCACTTCAGGCCTATAGTCAGAGTTGCTTTACGAATGGCGGTTTACCGCCAATAAGTTCGTCTTGGCGACAGACCCCTTGAGGACCACGATCAAGGATTATCTTCTCCAACTGAACAAAACAAAAAACAAATTCCGTGGTATTAGTGCGCAAGCGAACTATACCGACCGAGCGACCGCCGATTGTCAGCGATGTTAGTATTATCTTTAGCGGATAGAGGGTGTCGCGTG
>NW_019768744.1:0-721 GCF_002891405.2 Cryptotermes secundus | reverse complement strand
TGTTGAAAATGTAATTTCACAGTGTACAACCATTTAAAATTTCCTCCATACAAGGACTTCACAATTTAAGGTTATGGATCACACAAATTTTCCTCCATCTAATGCTTTCTTGAATTCAAGTTCAGGAGAGCAAGTGAAATGTAAATGGGAAATGCTATAAAAATATAGTGAATAAATAACAGCAAATATGGCAAACTTTACATTGCAGGACATTATGTCTCATTTAATGAGTAATGTATTTTAGAAATACTGTATATACAGTGTGACAATTAAGTTCCTGAACTGACAAAAATATTTATTAATACCATCACTCAATACAGTCCCGCCTGCTTCCACACAATGTTTACATCATTCATACAATTAATCGTATGTCTGAGAGAACGCTTCTTCCCATTTTCACTTTCAGTTCTCATGTCAGTCTGTTGCTTTGATGAAACAGCCTTGAATCTCGTCCACTTCTTCACAATTTTTAATTTAGGAAGTAAAAAAGTCAGCCAGAAATAAATCAAGGTGTAGGGTGGATTGGATAACACAAGGATGCCCCATTGTGCCAAAAACTCGGAGATGACGCTTTAAGAATGCGCCAGTGCATTGTCGTGCAGAAGATACCACGATCCACTTTCCTGAAACTCAGGTCTAACACAATGCACTCGAGCGAACAAACTATTCTTAGCCACTTTATGAAATTTACCATTTACAGTCTGTTTTTCTGGCACAAATT
>NW_019768743.1:0-720 GCF_002891405.2 Cryptotermes secundus | reverse complement strand
TGGCTCCCGAACTGAAATCAACAGCGTTATGCCAACACCAGTCTTCACGGTTCAAAACAAATCTTGAATAATTCTAAACACGTGTACATCAAGCCGTTATACTCGTGTTTCGTGTTCATCCGGATAAAGGCCTATCTCTGCTCCCGTACAGCACTGCATCAAAGCATTTATCCCCTCCAAGAAAATGTACAACGGTTTGCCCTTTGTTCTGGAAACCTTTCTGATTATTTCAAACTTCAGACCCAGTTAAGACTTGAGGCTTAATGCAGATTTTCCAGCATTATATTATGTCATTCAAAAGTCTTTGTGCAGTGGTAATTCTAACTACCAATAAAGATAATTCATCTGCGGTGTGTATCAAAGCGTGAAGACGTTGAAGAAACGCATACTTCCTCGGTTGACAGATATGGGTCACATATCAGGTTTTCTGATTGAACCCTACTGCTGACGTCAGTAGCGTCGAGGTACAGTTTTCATATCGTTTCTGGGAATTTATGTTTAGTTTATTTTCTCACTTTTATAAGAAACAAAGAATTGTTATCATATCCATATGTCTGCCGCCAGTGATATCTGAACGAACAGACGGACACTGAAGCTACCTGGTATAAGCATCATTTCACTATGAACCACGTCAGCTACATAAGGAGCCGGGGTAGCCCAGTCGGTATAGCGATTTGCTACGGGCTGGACGACCGAGGGGTCGGAGTTCGAGTCCCGGTA
>NW_019768742.1:0-721 GCF_002891405.2 Cryptotermes secundus | reverse complement strand
ATAGCTTTAATTTTTACCAACATACCTAACCATAATTATTCAGAACCACATTTAAAATGGTGTACACCGTAAGCTAAGATAGAAAAACAAAGTGATCCATGTGCTTTTTTAGTTAAGCACCACAACATGAAGGCGTATGAGGGAGTGGAAGTGTATCTCCACCAATGTTGACCTCAGTGTTAGATGGATAGAAGTAGTCAGCTTCACACTCCGACCTCCCTGAGGAAGGAGCTCCCCCCTCCGGTACCCGTTGGGCCCCAGACCCGGTCTCAGCGCTGTGGAGTAGACAAATATTTACGCCCTTGCGGGGAATTGAAAGTCGGCCTTCCAACGCGTCGCAGTACAGACTAAGCTATCCCGACTCCTGTAGTCCAAAGCCCAGTGCACACATTACCAACCGAATTCTTTGCAGTGCATCAATTTTATTTGGAATTGGAAAGGGAAATATAATCAGCGAAAGTCTCAATACCAGATTTCATCAGAATCTGTGGAAGGGTTCATGGGATACAAGGAAAATTCCTTTTATGACTTTTCGAAAATTTGACTTTACTATGTACGTCTTAAAATCTGAATAGCAAGGATCTTTATGTGAAATTCTTCTGTGCCGGATTTCAAAGAAATATGTGAAACCGTTACACGGTAAAAGTAAAGTAAATGTATCTCTGTACCAGGCCGTGAAAGACCATAGGGTTTTGAGACGTTGAGGCTCCCACATTTTCTA
>NW_019768741.1:0-721 GCF_002891405.2 Cryptotermes secundus | reverse complement strand
TACAATTCTCAGTTGTCACTGCAGCCATCTCCTGATCTCTCCTTGTTATCATGCCGGTAACCTTCTGCAGCTCACGGTGAAATGGGTAGGTTAATTGGGAGTGAATTTTGGGTGCCAGTAAGCTACTTGAGTGCTTACAACTGGGAGGATCTCAGGGCAGTGGAGTATGGAGTTCCAACCGGTTTGTTCAGGTGCCATAGAGATGGACTCTGTCCTGGGCATATTGCACATCACTCTGGCATGACAGGAAGATGGTGATGCTCACAACTCCATGAACAGTTAAGTTACACTCAGGATGTGTAATTATGCTTTATTATGTTTGAAATACCAAAAATGATGCTTGTAACACTGCTTATCTTATCCCTTCTTGAACTTAGGTTAAATCAGTATCCTTTAACTTCCTATAAATAATTTTGCCCTTTCTAGGTGTTCTTGAAGACTTAACAGTGTCTCAGCAGTTCAAGGCTGAAGTGACACAGTTTGCATCCATACAATTTAGAACCTGGTAGATGAATCCATTTGTGAATTGGCTCTTGGAATTGGTGGACTCTCTGAGCCCAAACTTTCAAGAGGAAGCTCCTCCCTGAAACATTCCCTATTGGTTCATTTTAAATTTGGAAGTTCACCAGAAACTTACATTTACCAATAATAATGACTTTCTAGGGGACTCTAGTCCTTATTTACATAACTGCCCCTCTGACAACTTCCTGATAAATTCCCC
>NW_019768740.1:0-721 GCF_002891405.2 Cryptotermes secundus | reverse complement strand
GGTGAAACGATCTCTTCTCTGGATAAAACTGCGATAAACATAAACATACGTGTAGCGTATATGATTGATTGTTCAAATTATCTACGTATTTCTAACGACACACAATTTGGCAGCGCGCTAATGATGTCTATGACAAATGGTTAAGAACGTCATGAAATGTGTGACCTGTTATGGCCGTACGTCGAGAACAACTACTGTGGAATATACATGACTGCTGATCATTCAGGTTCTTCTAAACAAAGTGAAGCTCTCAGAAATTCATGTTTTGGAACCCAACCGGCAAGCTGCGTGTTACTGTCCACTTCTCTGTTTCATAATTACATCACTGAGATAAACAATATGTGGTCTGTTATGTTTCGGAACTTTGGATATAGGCCGCAAGCTCAACGTCTTAGCAATGACGGGTTGGTTGCGCTGCCTAGTGGCGTGCTTCCTAATTATGGTCTTTTTTTTTTTGCCGCGTCATCCTGCTGTGATTAGTCATCGCCCTAGACCCATTTGTTCACGTGCGTGTAGAGTGTGTCTTGTGATATTCGAGATGGCTGATATTCGTGAGCAATAAATTTCGCTTCCATCTAGGGAAACGCTCACAGAGAATCATGAAATGATTAGAAATGTTTATGAATAGTGCACGAGCCGTACACGTTGTTATGAATGGTTTGCGCCATTTAAGGACGGCCGGCATTCAACACATGATGACCCGTGTTTGGGACGGCCCTCA
>NW_019768739.1:0-720 GCF_002891405.2 Cryptotermes secundus | reverse complement strand
TCTCATTCATATGATATTTGCATCGCATGAATCTGTTCTTGTATTGGTTATATAATGGATTCGTCATCGTTTCTGCCATATACGTCACAAGCGTTTCGGTATTTCAATTATTTATCGTTTATTTGTTTATAAGAGATGTCACGTTATTTTATTATTTAGCTACATCATCGCAGATACTGAATGGTTCTGCCGGTGGCGTGCAGCATTCAGATTTACTGGAGTTTTGAACTTTGCCCATCGTCCCATATTCTAAAGAATAAGCACAAAACGGGAAAAACCCTTTATATGGACCAAACAAAACAGACATCTCCCAGCTCATAATCTGAGGAAGGAAACAGGTCCTGTTTCCGAAATATTGTGTTCTATAGTGTTCTTTAGAATACCGGACGATAGACAAAGTCTAAAAATCCAGTAATTCCGAACAAAATTGTAATTTCAAAATTATGCTACGTAGCGATTAATATTCAGGTTAGATTTATATCCACTGTGGTTCCTAAAATTAACTACACATATTTTTCGATTAGTCTTTCGGTCTCACACATTGATGGTGACGTGTCCCTTCTTCAGTTCAGTCAATGCTTACCGTATATTCTTGGCATACGAAAAATATTTCGTTCATCACAAACGTCCCAACAAATTACAGGATTTATATATACAAAAGGCTCTGGGAATTATTAATAGCCTACTTTCCTGTGATACGACGCGGATTTCACAGAAAAC
>NW_019768738.1:0-720 GCF_002891405.2 Cryptotermes secundus | reverse complement strand
TGCCGAGGTCAAGAAAATGTGGATCTATACATCCACTCTCACATACGCCTTTAAGGCGTAGTGCTTAATTAGTTAAGCGCAGGAATAAATTTATTAAAAAGAGGTCATCGAGAAATAAAGCAGAGGGTGAGAATTTTGACAGGAGTATAATTCTCGTGAAATTGGAGGATTTTTATATACGGAAAAATTGCGCATAAGCTACTGTTTATGATATAAGAGAATAAGTGCTACGAAATAAAGATGTCCTTGCTTGGTTCTTTTTTTTTGACACGGTTCCACTTTCGGTGAGTTCCGAAGAACGTGTCCGTTGACACACATAATGCTGTACAATGGCGGTGCACATGTGTAATGAACATCATGAGGTGGGAGTTGACATGATTTGTTTTTGTTCTTTTCATTGGTGAAACAAGGTGAACTACAGCTCGGCATTACTAAATTATTTCGAAGGACCTGGAATTTAAGGGATGATGGGCACTGTCGTGGTAGCAATAGACTAGTTGCCCTCCACACTGGGTCTAAAGGCGGTTTTCTGCCAGAAGCCACATTTATGTACAAAACAAACAGTAGGCCTAACAGTGGGCATTATCACAGGCGAATTATTTTCAAAAATTTTTTCTACCAATGGCAAACAAAGCCATTTCAAACCTGCAGACTAAGGCAGACCGCACAATCAACATATGTAACAGTCAAGACACGATGTCTGCGACATGACGCAAAGAA
>NW_019768737.1:0-719 GCF_002891405.2 Cryptotermes secundus | reverse complement strand
ATCTCACAACCCTATGGGCCTCCACGGCCTGTTACAGGGATCACTTACTTTTTACTTTAACATTTCTTGTACATAGTGCAAATCTGGCTTGTGTCCGAAGTTACTGAATTCGCTGTTGTGTCTCTTAATGGGCTCGGAAATGAACACGCGTTTATCTTTAGAGTCTGCATTGGTCGCAGCAGGAGAGTCGCAGTTAACCTAGGCAGCAACTGAAACAGCCTATGAGGAACTGTGCTGTAAATAATCGCCTTCCTCACCCGTGTAATCCGCAAAACTTGCCACTCCATGACGTATGAATAGGCACACCCAAATAATATTGATTTTACCATTAGTCTTCCAACTAATGTATCTGATATCGGCTTAATATATGGGGTTATAAATCACAGATCTTTTCAAAATTCAGACATACAGCAACGGTAGTAATCTGTGTATACAACCTGCACCGCTTCGCTGAGGTCCCTGGTTCTGTAACGGCGGGCCCTGCTGCAGGTTATTCTGCACTGTACATAATTAACAACACGCAAAATTAATTATAAATAAGTACAAAACTGTACGAAATATAAACACGTTCTGCCACTGTAATAGGCCTTCCAAATTTTACATAACCAACAACACACAAAAATTACTTATAAATAAGCACAAAACTGCATGAAAACTGTACCTGCCCCGGGTGATTATGATGATGGGGAATTTGGTGGACTGAAGATTGGCAGGGGAAA
>NW_019768736.1:0-720 GCF_002891405.2 Cryptotermes secundus | reverse complement strand
CGCCGCAGTGGGAAGCCAGCGACTAACCGCTTTAGCTATGGCGCGGCCTGCAGGACAGCTAACTGGGAGGGTAATCTTCGAGCAAGGGTATGTAAGTTTAACGTAGTCCGAATACCCAGGCCTCGTTATTACCGAAACTGGACACACGTGTGCTTCTGTTCTAGGATATCCTTACCCTGCCTGGAGTTTCCAACTTACATCCAAGGCGCCAGCTATCTCTACAGCGATAATGACCAAAGTTCCTAATATTCATCACAAGCATCATGTTAAATGATGAAGCACTCCTAATTACTATATTCCACGAATATAATTACTGCGCAAGATCAATAACGTGTCTCTACGTCATCACACCGGAAGTGTCACGGAGACAGACAAGATTCAGTTTCTCCATGAACTAAGTTTGTTACCTAGACATCATACCCTTGGGAATAATGTGAACACCAGCTACGAATAATACGTGAATTACGTAGTTTAGTATACACTTACCAAAAGACTCTAGCTTTGTAGTAAACAGGAGGATACAATCGGTTTCTTTTTGTGGTTCATTTTACGGCGCTGTCAGAAGCTAGACTGCGTACCATCCAACTGTATGATAGATGGAACTGGAAAAGATTTGGAAGGAAGCGGTCGTGGCCTAATCGAGGCAGTGTGAAATTTGTCTGGAAGGTCTGAGGAAAATCACAAACAGCGCAGTCGGTATAGCAACTGTCCCGGCAGAGA
>NW_019768735.1:0-719 GCF_002891405.2 Cryptotermes secundus | reverse complement strand
AGGTAGTACTGTGTTCGAATCTGGACCTCGACACCGGCTGTTCTGAAGAATTTCGTAGTTTTCTTCAGTCTATCCAGACAAATGCCAGGATGGTACCTCAATCAGGAAACGACTGCTCCCTCCCAATTCAGCACCCACCTATCGTCATAACATACCACTACTGGCTACGTGTGTGTTGCAGGAGGAAGAGATCGAGAAGGAAGAGGAGGAGCCGGACCGCCTGTCCCTGCTGCTGCCGCAGTCCAAGTTCGACTGCACCGCGAAGAAGACAGGTTACTACGCTGACGACGGGCTCAACTGTGAGGTGTTCCATTACTGCCAGGACAACGCTCGGCACTCGTGGATCTGCCCCGAGGGCTTCGTCTTCCACCAGGCACGTACTAACATAACTCGGGAGCACCCAGCTTCCTGTCCAATGGATACCGGGAGTAATCTAGCCCAGGACGTGAAGCTGACCACGTATTTTGATCTCGCGCTGAGGTTAACACTTCCGCTCCTCCACAGACCTTCATGGCATGCTGCTTAGGGATACCTTTACCTGTACTTTAGTTTTATGCAAAAATATTAGGGCGATCACAAGGAGAATGGGATTGGCGACACATGTAGCAAGCATGCAGATGAGATTTTCAAGCACACGTTTAGTCAGAACACCAGAAGGGAAGGTACTACATTAATTACTCTTACTTACTTACTCATGGAGCTGAGCCCTTCTTGAGGAG
>NW_019768734.1:0-720 GCF_002891405.2 Cryptotermes secundus | reverse complement strand
CCTCATCGGGACCTGAACCCACGACCTTCCGGCTTGTAGCATAGCACCTCATGTCTGTTTTGTAAGGACTAATGCTATAGCCTAACGCCAGAGCGGAATGTTTTGTCTTACACTATTTTGTATTTAAATAATGAGATTGATATGATAGCGGTAGGGGAGGTTGAGTTTGGAAGTCAAGTAGATTTACAAGATACTGCAGTGTATTAATATTAACGTTTCTATAATTCGACGTAAATGTTTGCCTCTTGATGGGTCATATTTTTCAGTTCTGAGTGTTTTAGTGTTTGCGTCTCGAGTTGCTCCCTTTCATGATGGAATGTTATTACGTCGTAAATGCCTGTTTCCGCCCCTCTTGATTCACAGCTGCTTGCAGAGACCAGGGTCCCAGGACGCCATTAGATGGGAAGTTACACCGCAGTCCCTGCCTACAACAAGAGTGCAGAAGAATCCTATAAGAGAGGACACATGTTTTCCAAATGCTCTTTTTTTTCCCCGATGTCCATGCATTATAAATAGAAATTTAATCTTAAAAGCTAATTACATTGTAGATATTTTCTTACAGTTTATTTTTCTTAGTCATTTATCGATGCTGGCAATTGCTCAGACGACTTACATAGTCGTAGAGTCGACTAGTACGATTAGCGATTATTGAAATCGTCGTAGGCTAATCTGAGCCGCTGCCCTAGCGTATGGTTCATGAGACTGAGAAATGTGATGAAC
>NW_019768733.1:0-720 GCF_002891405.2 Cryptotermes secundus | reverse complement strand
TAAAAAAGTGTCACATTTGACGGAAGGAACTTGATTGTTAATCTTGTGTGAATAATTATCCACCGACGACACGGAATTCCCACCCACGAGGCCCACGACGACGTAAGCAAAATCTCACGTATCAGTTAGGGTTCGCATGGCCTTTAACACGCTTGGCAACAAATACCGACGATTAATGTCTGAAAGCGGAATTCTCGCAAACAATTACGTGTCAAAATGACATCACGTACTTGGTTGTATCATCATAAAGTCATCACCCTATGAGATCATACCCGGGGATCTGAACAATGTAAATGTAAGAGGCCGTGGGGATCATGCTCACACAACCGCATTAGCAGGCAAAACAATGCAAGGAAATGAAACAGCCACGAATCACATACTCGTACCTCAGCATCTGCGTTCAACTTTCACAAACAGCTCTTCGATTTCACGGATCTCGTATGATGTAAGTCACTGAAATATTCGAAAGGACACTGTGTGAGCTGACGTCCTCAAGGTGGTGATTATGAAAAGTACTATTTTCTGATATGTACATCGTTTACTCTGGTAGAAATTTACTGACGTTTCGATGGAAATTACTGCATCAAGCTTCAGGGTAAGGAATAAATACAGAAATCGAACAAGGAGAACGTGGAGTACTGTGCTTGCCTGGCAAACTTGTACATAAGGCTTCCTATATACAGGGACTACTGACAGAATACTTAACCTTGAGAGAAGAAT
>NW_019768732.1:0-720 GCF_002891405.2 Cryptotermes secundus | reverse complement strand
AGGAGGTTTGGTGGGCCACAGAGCCAGTTTTTATAATGTGGAGACCATTGACCCAACTGGGACTCGAAGTCTTATGCTTAAGTTGTCCAGCCTGTAGCCAGTCGCTATACCAACTATGCTATCCCTGCTCGTTTCATTACGGTTTGTAACCAAAAATGAAAATTTGGTTGTACGTTAAGGTAGCTGGAATTAAGCTTCAGATTCAGTGAACATAGCATAAAGTTGTTCTTTTCTAATTTAAAATTGTCACAGATCACAAATTTAACCCAGAAAAATTGAAGGCTTGGCTACTGTTTCCCATCATTTCTATTCCCTTTCACAGAAAAACAATTGAAATATTGTTTTTTAATCAAAAAAGTATTGTGTGCTATGAACTGTAACAACATAACACATCTAAATTGTCACGCACTTCTGTTTGTACATGGAAGATAATCATGTACACCTCCTTTAGATCTGTTTGTAGCATGTCTGCCATGTTATGGAAGTCAGACGCACTGTACGCAAGAAGAGGCATTCTACTTGCTGAAATTGTGGGGGCGTGTGTAAGGATGTGCACAGACTTCGGCTTTTACTGAAGTTCGGTATACGGGAGTTAAGCAGCCAACTCCATGCAACAGAGGCATTAGGCTAGTAGTTGCTTAGACAGTCAAGAAATTCCCCATATTTTATGGAACCTCAAATGTTTGTTACTGTGTTCCCAGGAGCTCACTTAGTGGGGGG
>NW_019768731.1:0-718 GCF_002891405.2 Cryptotermes secundus | reverse complement strand
AAGACGGTGCATGTCTTAGACCGCTCGGCTACCGTGACCGGCAATCTAATTATTACACGTAGTAAATATTATGGAATGTATGTTCTACGTCTGTGCACTATGAAACTAAAATTCTTATATGTTAGCATATCGTATTCTATTGTTGAAACATTTCTAATTCTTAACACTCCGAAGTCTATCACTGAGAATATCTCCACGTTCAACAAAGCCAAGACGCACACAACGCCCTTACATCTAGAACGCAACCACATATTATAATAGTAAACATAATATAATGACCTATGCTCATGACGATATATCAGCCACAAGGTCCATAAAATACAATTAATACAACAGAACTCCAGGCAAAATGATTTCCACATCGTGAGGAGCTAAAAACAACGTGGATTCACATTATCTATCACACACTGGAACCTTCAAATCCACATGAGAAATTTTAATTCTATATCTCCATAAATTTATAATACTGTTCTAATATTTGTTAATATTTTTATTTGTTAGTTACATAACATCTAATTCTTTATTAGCATTATAAAATTCTATATTCTTAATATACGATATATTTTAACATATTAATTAACTTCTATACAACATTAGCCATAAATATTTTAAATACAATTTCTTGCATCTTTTGATATTTTAATGTTTTAATATTGTAATTCTCATCATGACACAAGGTACGACTTCTACAACTGTTATAACTCTTATAATATTGACA
>NW_019768730.1:0-720 GCF_002891405.2 Cryptotermes secundus | reverse complement strand
AGAACAGGAAAACGGCGCACCGCAAAGTGTTACGCTTGCAAACGTGTTCTTCGGAGTTACTCATAACTAAAACGTTTTTTGGCTCATTTATTTAAGACATAAACAGATTTTGTACCTGTAATCAAATGCATAGAGATAGCGATTATTTAACACACTTCGTGAAATAGCCACCCTACCTAACAATTTCTGAAGAGAAGGTTGTATACCGTAGTGGTGTAGATATTGTAACGTGTATAGCTAGGCAACGGCGCGATAAACATCTTCTCGCTTAAGCGCGTGACAACAATACATGATCAATTCCAGGCAACGGCATGGTAAACACCCAGCGACTGACATCCACGCAGCAATAAAAGGACTTCATCTCTAGAACACGCCCGAAATGCGCGCACGCAAAAATATGATGTTTTCTATAGGTCCAGCCAGTGCGCCAATTGACTGGCTGGACAGCGAACATGTTATATGTGTTTTCTGTGATGCGTGTCCGTGCTGCTAGTGAGCAGGATTCTGAAGCCGAAGCAGTAAGCTGGAAGAGTGAGTAGTAGACGGAGTTCAGTTGAGTTCCGCGGGCGGTTCCAGGGCGACTGAACATGAAATGGCAAGAAGACTTCATAGTGATCTGAAGTGCTGGTTCGTGTGTCGAGATCCGTTGCCAGGAGACGATTAGTGAAGACGGAGGATCCTAGTGCGTGTGTACAATAGCGACAGCATTATAATTGAGTG
>NW_019768729.1:0-720 GCF_002891405.2 Cryptotermes secundus | reverse complement strand
TGCCATTCCACACACACTGGCAAGCCATATCATCCTATAAAATATTCAAATTCATAAGAAACACAGACATCATACATACTACAAAACTTACAACAGGAAAGTCTCAAGTATAATACAAGCACACAGATCATTTATTAACTCTTAACTTTTGAGACCCTTGCATGTTCAACAGATTCGTCAATAGAGTAAAATGAGTTACTTTGCACATAATTTCATAAAACAAACCTAAATTGATTTTTATAATTTTTTGTAAACAAAATTTAAAACAGCATTTGAATATAACTGAAAATTAATATGTAATATATGCATTTAAAGTATAATTTTGGAATTTAATTCTTATTATAAAGATAGCTTTTCATAGTGTTTTAAAGGAGAGGTAGTAAGCCCTACCTCTGAAACGTTAATTTTTTTCATATTATGGCACATTTTTCTGAGCAACTCTAAACTCTGTGTTCCTGAAATTTAGCACACAGGCATTTATGTGATTTTTTCTCAGACTTTTTAATCCAAATTTTCGATTTAAATGCACTTAATGATGTAGATTCTATGTGTCAGATATGGCAAAGGATGTCGGCAGATACAGAGAACCCATGAATAACTGTGTACCAAATACCGATGTTGATGACTGCAGGTTTTCAGAAAATGTATCCTAATATGACAAAATATATTGTGACACGTTGCGCAAAGCCGAGCCCCCCACACCAGCAGTGACGCGGCGGG
>NW_019768728.1:0-720 GCF_002891405.2 Cryptotermes secundus | reverse complement strand
TGTATCTAGGGAGAAGCTTCGCTGTAGAATTCAAGTAGACTTGCGGACACTGTAATCTGATTTCAACGATTCGAAGTTTCCACATTATATTACTGTCTAATCATCATCACATCTCTCTTAGCTTCGGAAGATCACACGAATGTATCACCGACATTAAACCCAAGTGGAGGTAGGGGAAATTGGAACATCCATGGTCTCCTTTACGCGGTCTCTAATGTGTTAATGACTTGTACCACTTTTCTTGTTCTGTTCACTTTATATCAACCAATTGTTTATATCACATAAACGCAAATACAGATACATAAATCTTAAGCGAAAACAAACTAAACAAATGAGTTTTTACAATCCGTGCTGTTCTCATCATATTGAGCAGTGCATTTTGCCGAGTTCGCAGGCTGAGATAAGAATTGTATTGTGTGTACGCTGCATATGGGTTGTAATGTCACCAGTGTGTCACTCTCCCTCCTTCCCATAGTGCAGCTGCAGTCACTGTCCCGCTACTTTTTACCACACTTGTCTTCATGCATAAGGCAGGAGCCACGCCGAAAGTACTGCCTGTGCGTTTTGAATATATCGACAGGTTTATTTAATTTGAACTATGATCACGATATAGGAAATTATGACACCAATTACACTGCATAAAAATTGTAAATTCAATATGAAAAATCCATACGCGGAGTATTCAGTCGTTGTGCTGTTCAGCTGAAGTGCTAACATTTT
>NW_019768727.1:0-717 GCF_002891405.2 Cryptotermes secundus | reverse complement strand
AGATACCAAGTTTCGCAACCATACAGCACCACAGGCAAAATTGTTCTAGTAGTTTTGTATATTCTGATTTTTATGTTTTTAAACAGCAGACGAGAAGACAAAAGGACAACGAATTTCCATAGTCTTCAATTTGTTGACCTTGAATTATTGTTTGTGCACATTTCAGTTTTTCTGTCTTCACAATCAAATCGTAATGATGCTGCGTGTAATTATAGTAACACAGTGTACCCATATAGAGCTGCATGACCCTGTTATAGGTATTTCTAAATGTAACGATATGTATGTAAAACTTTCACCAAAAGTTTCTCTGTCGTTAGCTGTCATCATTTAGTGAAATATGCTCATTTAGAATTTCTTGAAACCTAACTTATTTTGTATTTGTTTAACACTGAATGTTGTGATTAGATTGTGAGCACGCGGTACGGAGCCCCTAGTAAAACCCAAAAGTCCCTCTGCTTAAACACAACTTTATAAAGGTGTATATGTGGAGCATTGGTAACCGTAGCGGTCAGCTTCACGCTCTTGCCTTTTCCACCTGAGGACAGAGCCACCAGGTTCAATGTAAAGTAGGGTGCGTGGACTCAAAGCCTTCTGGTAATATTGACCCTACAGCAAGTATAACCATCCGGGACTACACTCTCTGCTGGCTGAGTTAACAAAACTTAATTACTAACAGTTGGTTGAGGCACTATGCTACAAGCCGGAAGGTCGCGGGTT
>NW_019768726.1:0-719 GCF_002891405.2 Cryptotermes secundus | reverse complement strand
GTGGTCAGGTTCACGCCCCGGCCGTTTTAACCTCGGAAAAGAGCCCCGGTACTTATTTTATAGAAGGTTGGGAGAACCCCACCCCAGAGCAGGTCTGGACGAAGAGGAGAAGAGAAAATTCTTGACCCTACCAGGACTCGAACTCAACCTCTCGGCCGGCAAGCCCGTACCCATTAGCTATACCGACTACGCTATCCCGGCTCCTTGTCCTATCAAAGTGCTTGAGCAAATAAGTAAAATTTACGTTCACGTCATTTGAATTTCAAAACGTGTTATACGAAGAATTTTATATCTTAAAATATTATATGCAGAACACTATATTCTCGGATTTCACGCCCTGCAGTCCGGTACATGTTTACTGCGGTGCAAGGTCGGAGGCTAACTTTACTGATACCGCTGTTTCGGGTGCTATGTAAGTCGAAGGACTTTCATTCCTTTTCATTGAAATCGAATATACGTATATCGTGGTTCTCTGTGAATTTCACAGACACCTATGTATGAAAAGTGTAGACCCCCCTGGACATTAATTTCTGTTCATTCAACAATGTCTCTACAGCCTTTTTGTTGGGCTCTGGCCTCTTCTTCAGTTTCATAATATTTTTAACACAGCCGGTAGGGCTCCTTGGACGAGTTATCAACCAGTCACAAAGCCGCTACGTACACACAGAATAAAGACACACACACAGACATCCATGCCTTGAGTGGGATTCGAACCCATG
>NW_019768725.1:0-720 GCF_002891405.2 Cryptotermes secundus | reverse complement strand
CTCATGGATCTATGGAATGCTATGTATGTATGTATGTATGTATGTTTGGGAATTGATCATGTAGTTAGCTGCTTACTGGAAGAAGATAGCATGTTAGAAAATAATATGCAGAGCTTCAGGCTTCTGATCAGTGACAAGCTGTTATGAAGTCTGTAATGAATCTTCTTATTGTGGAATGTAGTCCCCTTGCTAGGCAATGACTGTGAAATAAGCAACTATACTCCGGCCATTACTAGGCAGTGGCCTGTAAACACAGATGAATGGTGTTTTCTGTGTAGTCCACGCTGAAATGTACAAGCAGGGCCAGTTAGCTATTGCAGTTAGCGAGGAGTCAGTCAGTTGAATTGAACTGAGTTGGTTGGTTGGTTAGAGAACTGCTGGGGTTCTGTTCTGAGCTGTTGCTGTGAGAAGCTGGTAGCTGAGGCTTGGACAGTTTTGGAACCTAGAGGAAGGGGAACATTCACTGCTGGAAGTTGCTACCAAGCAATGGCTAGTGAGGACTGTAACAGATTGAGTAGACCTAGTGTGTCCTGTAGTCTTATAGTAGTCTGAGAAGTGTGTAGAACAGTAGGAGCATAATCCTTTCTTGTAGTTAGGAGTTGTAAGAGATCAGTAAATCTGATTACCAGTCCAGACCCCATCTGTAATTACTCAGTCATGTGATTATTATTTATTATATTGTCGCGTATCGGGGGTATGTCGCGACAAATAAATTCTCGA
>NW_019768724.1:0-720 GCF_002891405.2 Cryptotermes secundus | reverse complement strand
TCCCGAAGTCTGGCACATTCCTCCTGGGACACTCTGTATATGTATATGTACACACACAGTATATGAAAAGTTTTTTATGCATCAAATTTTATCATTGTCCATTGTCATTTGCAAAATTTCAGATTGCTATAGCAGTAACTGTTGAATGTTTTAACATATTGCATGATTGTAATATATAATAGGTTATGAACAAGTGAGCAGTCTTTCGTTTCAGTCATGTCTGTTCTGAGTAGTGATAATATTCTGATGTGGATATGTGAAGTGTGGTGTGCTATAAAAGAGATAGTTTATGAGTGACTGTTTATGCTTGTTATTCATGTGAGGTGGTGTTAAACATCAGCCTCGGTGCGTCATTCATTAATGTGTAGGACTGAAAAGGAATGCAGAAGAAAGAAGGGAAAGTTACTAGTATAAATGCTTGTATAACAAATGACGAGGTTTGCCATAGAATTCTCAATGGCTCTTAAACTAGTTTGCAGTAAAATGCAAAATTGCGGTGAAGTATGATTTATTTAAAGGCTTCTGTTTTTGTAATGACACTTAGACAGTGGATATTATGAGCCTTGAGGCAAGTCAGATATTGAAAACTGGTGTCCTACTGATGACCGGAATGAGTGTAAACTTCTGCATATCTAGACACAAAGAGTTCTAGCTATAATAGATGACCTCTAACTAAAGGAATTAATTATGTGTTACATCAAAAAATTGTTTTTTTTTTTT
>NW_019768723.1:0-719 GCF_002891405.2 Cryptotermes secundus | reverse complement strand
TGTTACAGGCTGAGTCGACCCCAGGGCCATAGTTACTTTTTACTTCTACATACTATCATGTTTGCCACTCGTTAGCGCACAAATAACGCCTCGTACAGAATGTGCAGCTATGTTTAGGATTTTCCTCCAAACAATATTTTATCTGCCTAACTCAGAATGTTTTAGTTACTTCCATCAAACGGAAATGTAGAATTCGCCTGCCTACAAAAATATCACCACCATATCTAAAGCTGTATATTTCTCTAAGATATATTACTATAGAAACTTTAAGTATTCCAGAATTATTGACGTTAGTGTCCCGCCTATCTCAGACATTCGCACAACATGGTACCATACATGGGAATCAAACACTTCCAATATTATATTCAGAATCATCTCAGGATCCTTCGGGAATTTTCTTTTGATGAATAATTTTCGTCGGGGTGAAATACTTGATATAAATATAAGCCAGACTTAGAGATTTATTAATATTTCTTATGTTTATAATTATTCATTAGAATGATACTGATAATGAACTCACTCTCGTCCCTTGTCCTATAAGGAACTGTCTCTTCCCTTATAACACATGCAATTTATATAATCCTACGTCACGGTAGAGTTGATGGTATTCCCGCTTCGATTCAACTCAAATATCGACCATAAGACAGAACAGTCCTAGCAGTTCTGTCTTGGTTTTCCTCCTTCCTCCTAGATAAACGCTACGATAACATCTCAAATTA
>NW_019768722.1:0-719 GCF_002891405.2 Cryptotermes secundus | reverse complement strand
GCATTCTATGCTACACTAAAGGAAATGCTTCAATTTCTTTAGCACACCGCCATTAAGAAAAAACAACAGACAAGAGACTTGAGTGATATTAGACTGTGTTGAAATCAGACCTTGTATTCTTTTACTGTAGTGCTCTATTAAAATTTGATATTGAAGTATGTAATTAATTTTCTATGGTATCAGCAATGAATACCTGAAACTGAAATTAATATACACATATGTCTGTTACAAGGGAACAGATCATACATCTAACCAATCAGTTTATCTAAAATAAGGTACCTCTAGAATTATAGAAAATCACTACCCTTTCTCCCATTAGTCACGTTTTTGTTTTCTTAAAAGAAATTTGAAGACCATGGACATTAGCATGTCATTTACAATTCTGACTGCAGATGCACATGCTTAGAGTAAAATCTTGTTGACATTTTGCCACACCTAATTTAGTAGAAAACAGTAAAATTAAATGTTTTTACCTCCATCTAGTGTCAAGGTCAAGAATGGTGGAGCTATACCTCCTCTCCCCCACATGTCTTCATGAGCTAGTGCTTAGTTATTTAAGCACAGGAACAACTTTGCCTTTACCTTTTACTGTACTTAATGTACTGAAATGTACCATATAAAGGACTGATAGTCAAAATATAGACAATCTGAATGACACAGCAAAGCATTAACATGATAGAAGAAGTGTGGGGATGTGGGGACTGGAGAGTTGGGATTTG
>NW_019768721.1:0-719 GCF_002891405.2 Cryptotermes secundus | reverse complement strand
TTTACATACTGAGGCACGTAGAACTGTTGCTAGGCAACAGCGACGACATAAACAACTAGAAAACGGCCCGTAAACAGCAACAGAGGGATGGTGTTTTCTCTGGGTGCTCTAATGTGTGCTCTAGTGAACTGTGAAGTGTGTGAATTAGTAAAACGGTTATAATTACTTATAGTCACGGATGTGGTAGAGTTCGATAACTGCAATTACCGATCCAACCCCCGTCTAAGGTCACTATATCAAGTGACAGCATGTTAACTACGTTTTGTTAATGCCTAAAATATAATATTCCGTGAAATAACAGAATTAGACACGATGACGGTAACATACATACATTATCTATCGACGTATACAACATGCTTCGCGCGACTTTAGAATTCCTTTGTGCAGTACGACTTCAAATAATCTTGAAACAAACAAACTTATTTTCCGTCATGTATGGACAAAACGACACTTTAATCTTAGAAGCCTCAGCTACAATGTAAGTCACGTTACGTGGCGGCCTCGCGGGATGAATCGCACACGTGGGTCACGTGGGTCATGGCCTGAGGTCAGCTGACGTACATATTCTCAGAAGATGCCATCGGCTGCTAACAAACAGGCCAACAGTTACACGAAGATGAAATTTTTATACATATGCAGACGACAAAAACAAAATACAATACAAACTAACGATCATTTAATAAAAAACGCCTATTATATACAGAGTGTTTCACGACTTT
>NW_019768720.1:0-719 GCF_002891405.2 Cryptotermes secundus | reverse complement strand
CTAACTTACATTAGAAAAACCTTTATGTTTTTAGCCTACTTTCCTGATTTCGAAAAAGATGAAACTAGGTTCATGCGAACTCCATGGTCTCTGTGTGTGTCTGTGAATTCCCCCTATTAACTTTTGAATGCCTGGATCAGTCTCTATGAGACTTGGCGTGTGTATAATGGCACTTTACAGTAATAAAGTTCTGGTCTGATGGATGCTTTATTCCAAGACAGACTGGCCGTCGGTCGTAACATAACTTTGACTTTGAGCTTAGTTAGGTTGTGAGACGGTGTTCAGCCGGGAATGCCATGAGCGCGGAAGTTGAGGAATCTCCACTGTTAGAAGCCGTTGCCAGGGAACGACTTGTGAAGACACTGCAGGCTGTGGTGATTTGTAAAGCGTGGAGATTAGCGATTGCGCTGTAATTATTAATTGTAGTTCCGAGTCGCGTGGTAAAGTGGTAAATATAGCCATTCACCAATCCAAACCCCGTCTGTAGTCACACGCGTGACGAGATTCTTTATAGATTTTTTCTTATTTTCTGATCTTCTGACGGTCGCAGTAGGTTCATTCATCCTTGATATTCCGCCGAAAATGTAACGTTTCTTTTATGCTCAAATAGTTTAATAAGCTGTCCCCCCCTCCAAATTTTCCACGGGTGAAAACCCCCGGTATATGGGATAGTATGGATTGATTTGGCTCAGGATAGGGACCAGTGGAGAGCTCTTGTG
>NW_019768719.1:0-719 GCF_002891405.2 Cryptotermes secundus | reverse complement strand
CCCACTTGACCAGACCCCGGGATCGAACCCGGGCCGCCGCCGTGAAAAGCCAGCGACTAACCGATGAGCTATGGCGCGGCCTATGCCAGTATTAAGTAAAAATATCGTATTTTATTAGTTTTGTGCATACTTTCCTTATTTTGAACAAATAAAATTAGGCCTTTGATATCACCATGCTGTGTTTGTGCCTGTGAATCTCCCCTCACCGCACCAACTTTTGAATGCCCGAACAAATCTTTACGAAACTAGGTATGTATATCGTGGTATCTGAGCCCATCTCAGCGGCGTAAATAATAAATTCCTCCCATTGGTTTGTGTGTCATATGTATCCCACCATCTTTGCTAGGCAACGGCTCGATAAAAAGTTACCGTGGTAACGAATACATACGCAACAATAGAAGTACTGTTGGACTCGTCATTTGCCGTCCGTGTCTTACCAAAAAAAGTGTACGCCATTTTTCCCCACAATATCTTCTGTCATTTAATTTACTGGTGAATTGATTATTAGACTCTTCAGGTCACATAACAAGCTGATTTATGGCAGGCCTAATCCTATGTCTTATGAGAAACGAAGCGGAAATAAGAATATTAAGATATTCATTTTCGATCGCCATTTCATCCTCAAAAGACTGTTGTCCTGGAAGTTCCTATGAATATTTAAAATCGTGAATACCGCTGATCTAGCCTGGTAGTGATCACGCTGACTACTTGTGCTTCTC
>NW_019768718.1:0-719 GCF_002891405.2 Cryptotermes secundus | reverse complement strand
GAGTTTGAATTTTATCTAAATAATACTTAACATTTTCAAGCATAAAATTCGTCAACATAATATTTTAAAAAATCAGTTCATACCTTACATAAAGCACAGCGTCTCTGTTACAAGTATTAGTGTGGTCTGAGACATCGTCATAGAATAAACCACAAAAACATACGAAGTATACAGATACACTTCGCTGGAAAATTCAGTTTTTACTGTTGTATTTTGTACAGTAACTGACTTTTGGGCATTATCCATTGTCCTGTTTTTATTCTAAGCATTCCGGAGACTTGACTCTTTGTCTCGACCTCAGGTTGGGTCCAATCGATAGAACTATTCTCTCATGTCTGTTCAGTTCCATTCCACAGTTTAGTTCTGTAATGTATGTCCGGTTCAATCGTTGCGATGGGAACGTATATTCAGAAACACATGCATGGCATCCAGGCCCATGGGATCTTTATGAGCGGGCTGTATTGAAGAAGACACAGCCTCCGACTACATCATAAGAATTTGAATTGCATATCATTGTGGCGGAAAGAGTCTGTTGTCTCAGCTAAAGAGATGCTGAACTCTCCCACTCTTGATTATTTCTTCATTCTGTGTTTTTTCTTGGGGGGGAGGGGTTGCAAAACCTGTCTTTGCGTTTTTGTGTGCCATTTTGCACCATATGAACGAAACAAACGTGTAATTAGAAAACTTCTTCCCCGTCTCTCTGTCTACATGTTTCGCCT
>NW_019768717.1:0-719 GCF_002891405.2 Cryptotermes secundus | reverse complement strand
GTGACCTGACTAAAAATAATATACAGTAATCCCTCACTATATGACAAGGGTTATGTTCCTAAAAGACAATGCAGCCGGCGAGATTAAAGCCTTACAGGAAACTGGGAGTCAGTGGAACTCCAATCACCACCAGCCCTCACCAAAGCTTAATTAAATTGCCTGTTCTTTCAGTGCATACAAACAATGACTTCAAGGTAGAACTCATAAACCTACTTTTCTGTTACACAGACCACCAGTTCTATAAATCTTGTGCTGTTAATGCAATACACTGGTAATATAAAGTTGCTATCCAACAGTACACTGCAATGTACCTTACGGGTCAGTATACGGGCCTGGTGCACAGATGATCATGTGCCTAAATCCTAGTCAAGTCAGAATATTTACTATCTTTAATTTTACATACCACACATTAAAATTTGTTATATTATTATTAGGAAGTGCTAGAATCTATTTCAGTAAATGCTGCACCTGAATGGGTAGTATTCCTACTTTTCATTTGGGGGATCCCAGGTTCAAACCTAGGCCAGGGTGTCTTGAATGAAGTGTTTTGTGGTTTTCTGCAGTCCCACCAGACAATTGCCTGGATAGTTTCTCCAATCAGATCATGAACGCTTCCTTCCACATTCTCTCTAATTCATTAATTTATCACTCCGACAACTGGCATTACATAGCCTGAACTACTAACAGCATTGTTAAATATTATGAAGAATATGATCTTT
>NW_019768716.1:0-719 GCF_002891405.2 Cryptotermes secundus | reverse complement strand
CAGCATATACAAAGTCTGCTCAGTCTTCATTAGCCGTTGCTTGGTAGCGGCTTCCAACGGCGGTTCCACATCCTCTGAGTTCCTGAACTGTCCACGGCCTCAACTACCAGCTTCTCAGCTGGCCCAGGAGACTTAACAACTCGAGTCAGTGTCAGTCAGAGTCAGAGCTGTAGTCATGGTTACTTTACGACTGGCGGTTTACTGCCAATCAGATCGTCTTGGTGCCAAGACCCTTGAGGTTCACGACCAAAGATTTTTTTGGCAAGTGAATCGTTGGAGCCATAGTCCTGACGTAACATCCCCTGTGACGAGGGGATGTGTTTGTCTCATGAATATACATCGTCTTTGTTAAGTGCACGCAGAGTTTAAGGCTCTTATATTTTCTACGTCGGGCATACATTCTCTTGATTTTGTATGACTTCTGCTTCTTGTCTGCACAATTTTGCCATATCATCGTATACGTCGTGTACCAATCGCGGACCGGTGTGCGCCTTGGAAAATTTTCAATGGTGGGGCGAACCTTGTTCTTACGTGTTCTTTCGTCGGGGAAACGTGTTGACAGAGCTGTTCCCTAGCAATGGCTGATGCATGTTTACACAGCTGTTACAGTGTTTAATCTCCTGTGACGTGAATGCCTCATATGTTACCAGCTTCACATACTTCACATAGCTTTGAAGGGTTCATTTAGACAAGGGTAACATATTTTCAGTGCCCCCCCC
>NW_019768715.1:0-719 GCF_002891405.2 Cryptotermes secundus | reverse complement strand
TAGCACAGCGTTTATCACAATCATGATCACTATATTGGTAAGAGTATCTAATATATTTCATAATCTTTGGATATTATTTACTAAGTCTGTTGTAGGAAACAGGCAAAATTTATTAAAAAAGACAGTGCCGTATTAGACAAACTTATGAGTAAAGCCTCCTTTGTATGTGGATAACTGCCTGTTCATACTCATGCAAATTAAAATGAAAGTATTGATGATGTAATGTTAAAGTGAATACTGCGTAGCAGGAGTATGTTGTTAGGAATCACAAAATGATGGAAATCAGTTCAGTAATGTGGTTTATTTGTGTTTCCATGTATCTGTTTCGTGTAACAGCTTCATTTTCCTGTGATTTTCTCCAAATTTATGCTGTTCATCAGACCTTACAAGGGAAGAGAGCTCTGACAGTTGCTAATGTTGAAGCAACAGTGAGAGTTGCATTGAGCATCAGGACAGGTAGTAGCAGATGCTTGACTAGCCAGGGGAGAAAGTGGGAGAGGGGGGGACAAGGAAAAGAAGAAATGGTCTATATAAGCACTGTAGCATGAATTCTAAGTAGGAAGAAAGATTTATTGTATCAGTTAAAGTTCAATAACCTTCAAGTAAATCATTTGAAGAAATCAGTTATGTAGAATACTTAATGGATATTTAATCAATGTGCTTATAGCTCTGAATAGGTGGAAGAACATAAAATAAGTGTGTGTTGTTTTGAAGAAAAT
>NW_019768714.1:0-719 GCF_002891405.2 Cryptotermes secundus | reverse complement strand
TGACTCGTCCCTGAACCGAACGAATTCTGTCACTTATATAGCCGAAGAACGGACATGCATCACAGGAAACGCACGTCACGTGACCATCACTCAGCACTGCGTGACGTCACCGCGGACACGGAAAACAAATGTTGCGTATTGGACCTTGTTTGCAGAGCTGTTGCCTGTCAACACGATAACCAATTCCGTTACATTAGCAAGCAATTCGTACTTGTCCTTTAATGAATTACAAGTGTATTAAAAACAGACTTATGCTGAAAATATTTGAGCCCAAAAATGAAAAACAAGTGAGTAGTTGAGGATATCATTACATACAAGGAACTTCGTCAATGATAGTCTACAGGTTACACACTGTGGAACGATGTGCTAGTATGAAGCTATGAGGGGGGAGATAGGGAATGCCTATAGAATTTTAAGATGGAAACGTCTAGGGGAGAGTTTCATAACCTGAGGTTTCAGGGGATCCGTGAATTTGGATGGGGAAATGTTACATCTCTATTTTTACTAACCTCTCACTGAAATTTAGCATCTTCTTCAATTAGGAATGTAGTAGACAACAAACCACAGTAGTAATAACTGTAACTCATGACTTTGTCACTGAATTTCGAAAAAGCTGGAGCACTTCCAAATCTTGGATTTACCATTTCACAGAGAAAGATAAAAACTTTTCTTAAGGCATCTTCTAAAGTTGTTTACCGGATTGCAAAACAAAAGAAACC
>NW_019768713.1:0-717 GCF_002891405.2 Cryptotermes secundus | reverse complement strand
CTTCATAGTCACCGCCGTGAAAGCCTCAAATCTTACATTATTGTACTTCTCCAGATCTCTTTGAGAATAAGGTCATATACTCGCGAATGCGTCACTTCCGTGAACTAGATAAATTACCCTATTTCACCCTTCCACTTGCCAATGCCGTTGTAAAGCATGAGTGGACGCAAGGTACAAACAGAAAGTGGTGTTGAACACGGACTGAGACCGGTCGTGAGGGTCGTGAGGAAGCGGGTGAGGATTCGACCACTGAGAGACGGCACAAATCCAGCAAAGACGAACCAAACCAAACTTCTCATTCTTTTAGTATATTGTTTGAAACTCGATCGTCAATATTGAATTCCCAACTTCAGAAGGATGACTACGTACATGAGATATTGATATTGCGATCTTCTGGACTTTGACACGACTAGTCTGTTCTATATTGAGGCAGTA
Source organism: Cryptotermes secundus (assembly GCF_002891405.2). Taxonomy (NCBI): domain Eukaryota; kingdom Metazoa; phylum Arthropoda; class Insecta; order Blattodea; family Kalotermitidae; genus Cryptotermes; species Cryptotermes secundus. Next base: position 282 of record NW_019768713.1, on the reverse strand, counting down.
TGCTCCTCCGGATCATGTTAAAAATAACGCAGAAGACCACAATATGAATGGAAGGATGACTCTGTCTGTACTTATCAACATGAGACAAAGTTCTCTTTCAATTCGTAGCTCGCGGCTATTTCCATGGTGGCCTCATTACATTTATGGATAGTTTCTGGCCATTGTCTACGTAGCAAGGGCCAGTTGATCCTTTGGTTCTGCTCCAGTCCCGCCTTTGGTTTCACTGTACTATTACTCACTCAGGGAGTTGAGCCCTTCTTGAGGAGCCGCCAATTCTGCAGC
>NW_019768712.1:0-718 GCF_002891405.2 Cryptotermes secundus | reverse complement strand
GAAACGAAGCCATATCGTCTTCACTTCGTGCAGTTTCTTCACTTATTTTGGTACACTTTCTAGTTCTTGGAAGTTAATGGACGTTTCGGAATAACACATTACCTCCATCTTCACGATTGAAGAGTAAGCCTAACTAAAGAAAACCAACAAGACTTTCATTGCAAGTAGAGCGAACCGCTCCTAGAAAAAACAGATCTGATGTAGGACAGAAATAAACTACAAGATAGCCAATTATTAGTCTTCTCATTCTTGCATATTTGTTGCCTGACAGAACTTCGATCTTGAATGATGGTCCTCCTAAACGTCTTTGGACTTTTGTCTATCTACACCGCGTTGCTACCCAGAAAATCGTACTTTACCTAGTCCCCGCTCTAACAACCTCCAAGTCAACAGTATATTGTTAAACTCTTCAGTAAACGGAAGTGATCTGTCAGCTTCGCCCTTCCTGGTTCACTCCGACTAAAGATCCTTGCTCCCCGCTAGTTGGGAGGCCTCGTGGACCTCAAAACAAGTCCTCACGCTGTAGAGAAAAGAAATATTTCTTTCCCCTGCTGGGAATCGAATTCCGTTTTCTCAATTGTCTAGCCTGTCGTCTAGTAGCTAGACTAAGTTATTTCTGCCTCATCAAATATAATGAATATTAATAGGTTTTGAACACTTGGACTGGTTTCAATTGGCTCAGGATAGAGTCCAGTGCTAAGCAACTGTTTTATACCAA
>NW_019768711.1:0-718 GCF_002891405.2 Cryptotermes secundus | reverse complement strand
TAATGGATATTTAACATAATAGCCATCCATGGAGTTGTGAAACGTGGCATTATCACCATGTATAAGATGAAAATACCGTGCATGTTCTTTAAATTAGATATAGTTGGCCAATTTATGCGTGTAAAGAGTTGCATGAGAGGTTTCTCAGCGGTTCCTGAAGTTTCTAAGGAATGTAACGGATCAAAAATGCTAGCATGGCAAATACACGGTTATGGGGATTTGGAAGAATTAAAACTGTCAAAGACAGTACGTATACCCCACATGAAAGGTCCAGATGATGTGTTGATTCAAATAGCTGCAACATCAATAAATCCTATTGATTTAGCAATGATGGGTAAGAAATGTGATTTGTTTTGCTCTGTGAAATATACAGTTATTACCAGTTCTTCTTATAGGGCAAGATGAGGTAAGGGTGCCACCCTATTCTCAGCACTATCTTCTTATCTTTGAAGAACTCAGAATCAGTTTGTCACTTTAAGGTTGCTTAGGATTGCATCAGTATTACTATGTCATATTCTTGATATACACTATAAATGAAAATATTTGTGCAGAGTTGCATTAAGTCAAGTCATACAATTTGTATGATTACTGTTTTCTGAAAAGAATAATTTTGTCATTCCCAGAGCATCACATCTGTATTAATTTTTTAAAAGAGAAGATTAATAAAAACGTAGAAATGTCCATGATTTATTTAAACCGTCTTGCAGTGCATACACTC
>NW_019768710.1:0-717 GCF_002891405.2 Cryptotermes secundus | reverse complement strand
CGCCCCTGTAAATGAGAAATGAGACATCTAAAGATAAACTGTGGAAAAGGCTAGTTGGAACCGGATTCCCCATACATATCTCAGTATATTCGTGTGAGCAAGTGAAGTGTGTCCAGAATCTTCGCCGTGTTGCAGTACACATTCCAAGACCTTCGCAGCAAAAAAGTGAAACTAATTTCATGGTTCGCCTGTGGCACCGATTTAGGCTGCCGGGTTATTATTACATGATGGATCATCTGAAGGTTGACGACAAAGCAGGTAGTGGCATCTATCATTTGAAGGTTGAAGACAAAGCAAGTAGTGGCATCTATCGAAGCCTCTGTACAACGAAGACACTGATGACGTACCGTGACATCTTTAGACGACTGTTACAACCAGGTTGGTATGCTCCACGCAGTGCCACCTATGCAGCAATCTACTGATAGTGCAGCCATCTGTCATCAGAAGTGGGAAGTTCTGGTGTGGAACGGGGAGCCACTCTGAGTTCACTCGGAATATTTGATGCGAGTGAACACAGCTGGTGGTATCTCAGTTGCATGTCAGACATATCGCGATCCAGTGGAGGAATTTGGCACTGAACTGCTTTTCGTTTGCTGTAACGCAATTCGAAACATCGTCTCTTTGTCGTGCGGTTTTTACGATTAACCTTCACCGAACAAGTTTAAATAGCAGTAAAGGCCGCGCCATAGCTCAAGCGGTTAGTCTCTGGCTTCCCAC
>NW_019768709.1:0-718 GCF_002891405.2 Cryptotermes secundus | reverse complement strand
CCTCCTGTCACTTCATCTCTCTTCGGTCCGAGAGAAACCATAACCACTCGTATCTGAGCGACTATTAATTTCTCATGATAGACTTTAACCTAGCAATAACAACGTAGTAGTAGTTAAAATAACGGGAACAATAACAACAAGAAACTGAACACACAGATTCTAGAGGGTTCTGACGCGGAACGAAGTGAGGTTACTCCCTTCTAAGGGACACAAAAGAACAGGTGTCTCACCCTTCCTCCTCGCCAAGTTCCCGAAATGGAAGAGGGACAAAGTCCAAAAACCAAGCAATTCCGAGTGCAGTAGAGCGCCATAAACGTAGGCATATACGAAAAGGAAAGGGAAAGGTGCCCTCACAGGAAAGAGTGCTTCTGTATCCGGGATATTTCTGTTGGTAGAGGGACGGCTTAGGGGCTGTAAGGCTGGGGTTCGATTCTCGGCAGGGTCAAGAGATTTTTCTCTATTCTACAGCGTCCAGACCGATTCAAGGGCCCAACCAGCCTCCTATCTAAGAGATACCGGAGGTAAAGCGATTGGGGTGTGAAGCTGACCACTCATTCCATGTGAAGAACGGTGGGCCTATTCCTCCACTCTACACCACATGTTTTCATGGCACAGTGCTGAATTAATTAAGCGCAGGGACAAAATTTTACTAAACTTCTAAAATTCGGCATATTCTTTTCGCAGGGGTCGAACTAGTGACCGGCTAAGCTCCAAACAA
>NW_019768708.1:0-718 GCF_002891405.2 Cryptotermes secundus | reverse complement strand
CGAACCGAACCGAACCGGATCAGAACGGCATTCACTGGCGGATTTTGACTGTAATGAAGCTTCAGAGGCCATGGTCCCTTTAACAGCTGAATGCAGCCCTGTCGTCTGCTTGAGGAGGAGTTGCACCATCGAGTTATTTAACTGCTCAGCTTGAGACTAAATAACTTTGTAATTTATTTTAAGTCTAGTTTCTGATTTTTCGAGATTCTAAGTTATCACGACGATGACTCTCTTTGTTCCGACGTTTCGGAATAACGCATTGCCTATATCTTTATGGCAGAATATGGACACAACACGTTCTTCAGGAGCGTCGGTAACAGCCCACAAGTATACATGGTTTTCACACCACATAAAATAGTAATTTTTACTCTACGATTTATTCAGTTTATGCGCTATAGAGGGAATTCATTTTTGGACCACTTATTAATGAACATTTTATAAATTACTCTGTTATTGTAGTACCTTATTTGTGAGTTACTGTTCGCGTAGTCAATTATTTTGCGAGTTATTCGGTTAGTAGAGAGTTAGAGCATCATTCAATTTGTAGGCCATTGTGTACAACTGTTTCTCAATGAAATAATTTGACGGTTACTCCGTGAAGTGATGAGTTATGCTTTGAGAAGATTTTTTATCTGGTTTTTTACCCTTTGGCGCTACAGCCCCAATTTGGGCTTTGCCCTACCTCCATGAAATTCTCCGTTTCACTTCGGTTTACTAG
>NW_019768707.1:0-717 GCF_002891405.2 Cryptotermes secundus | reverse complement strand
ATCCGAACTAGAACCCGTTAATTTCGTCACGCGCAACACCCTACACGTGACAGTATATTAAAATGGACATAACTCATTAACAAATCATGTTCCAGGAATGTGGATTAGCTTGATTTGGCTCAGGACTTCATCCAGTTGTGTGTTTGTGGGTAATTGCGCTGAACGTTCCATAAGAATTCGAATTTGTTTATAACCTGCATAGAACATGAGAAGGAAACCTCTTGTGATGCGGAGTAATGAAAACGAGAATTCTCTCCACAACAAGTTCGCCGTGTACACCTGCAACTTAATTGACAGCGCTGTGCAGCGGGTAGTGCGCTGTAGAGGAGTTCAAGTTATTCATCTCTCATTATGGAACAGGAGGATCCGTTGTCCTCTTTAAAAGAACATCCTGCGGGATTATATCATGAGGCAGTAAAATTCAGCAAATATCCAATTTTTTTAATACAGTTTTAGTTTTATCATCCGATAATGTTTAGTTCTTGCAAGTGGTCTATTCCCCTCAGGAATTCGACTAATATTTTGTAAAGACCTATCATTTTCCCATGCATACTGCATGTGTCACTCAGCTTATCCTCGATTTTATCACATTGCCACGTGTTAGTGACTAGTCACGGGCATCAGATTGTGACAATACTCATAAAAAGTAATCTTCAAGAAGTCATGTCCTTATTATTTTATTGCTAGTGGGGTGGGACTAAGTTCCTTGTACTGCGG
>NW_019768706.1:0-716 GCF_002891405.2 Cryptotermes secundus | reverse complement strand
CTGTAGCCAGGAACTCTGACCACTAGACCACAGAGGCGATCCAATTCCAGAGTGACAGCTACACAAAAGTTCTTTATTGGTCAAATAATTAATTATCAGTACTATGGACTGAATTGCATATTTATTCAATCTCCTTTTCCCCTGATAGGTATTTATCTTTCATTTTGTTTCCTTTATACAGTTTGATATTATTTTACAAAATGTAACTTTTAATTGTTTACTTCCTGCACTTATGAAATTTAGAGGTGCAAGTTATCATCATCATTATTCTTACTCACAGATTTGGAAGTGACCGGTGTATCACGATCGGGACGCGTGCGAAAGAAGTCATCAAAGCTGATGGACTTTGAGTCTCCAGATGAGATTGACAGTCGGTACAAACGTCGAAATGAAAGAAGTGATTCTACTCCTATTCCTTCAGGTACACAAGTGATCCTGATTGGAGAAATTTATTTCATATTAGGCTGTATCAGATTACACAATGTTGCAGCATACTACAAATACATCCTATAAGCAAATTCTTCCAGCACATTTTGTGATAGTGTTAATTATTTTTATGCTGATATTTACTGTACATGAGTAGAATAATTTAAGATAATCCTTTGTTGAGCAGTGCTTCCAATGAACTTGTGGAAAAAAGTAGCCAAATGTATGTAAATACCATACTTTCTTATGTAGTTTATTTGTTCTCTTACATCTCTCTCTCTCTCTCTCTC
>NW_019768705.1:0-718 GCF_002891405.2 Cryptotermes secundus | reverse complement strand
TTGTGTTGTTGTGTTGAGGCGCAATCTCGTTACTTCTACTGATGTGGTGTTGTACCCCGTTGTGTTGTTGTGAATGGTGTGTTCGTCGGACATATTTGTATATTAGTGACATACACAGCAGGATGCAGGGCGCCACGTATACTGAAAGAGGTACACTAGTTGTGTTACGCATACAAATTCTGTCACAGAACCACAGAAGAGAACGCTTCCACTTTCCAATTCGTCTCATTTAACAATTCTTCTGTCTCATTTGAGGCTAAGTAGCTACAGCAGTTGGTACAAAATCATTGTAAACATAGGATGTGAATTAGATTTTGTTCACTGTGGTAGCCATTTTATGGATGTCATGAAGGTAGATTGATACATTATCAGCGAAAATAAATACTCAAAGGGAATTACTATAAAGTGCCATGAAAATGCCATTGTTCATCACTTTGGGCCTTCTAATCACTAGAAAGAAATGTCCACATTATTAAATTCAGAGCCCTTTGAAGCAATATTGATCGAGTTCTGTATCCGTTGGGACATCCATCATTCACGCTGTACTATGCCACGACAACTTTTGCTTCCTGGACTTCTAAGCAATTTAAATATCTTTATTAACTACGCAGTAGCTTTGTTTAATGGGGTTCTCACTGGCTCAGGATATATGACGATACTGGTGCATGAGGGGCTATGCTACAAGCCGGAAGGTCGTCGGTTCAAGTCCCGATGAGGT
>NW_019768704.1:0-718 GCF_002891405.2 Cryptotermes secundus | reverse complement strand
AGGTTCCGGTCTCCCGCTTCTGATGGAGACTGGAATTGCCACTCCAACGGCCAATCCAAAGAGGGTCTCTCCTGTAGAGAACTGCGTACACCTGACTGGCTACGTACTACTGTACCTGGCCAACGGAAGTGACTGGCCCTCTGGCCAACACATTACTTACACACCGCGTGACTGCTTTACTGACTGACTAACAAAATGAGCACTGAAATTCTCCAGCGAGTGATTAGTAAATTTCGACCCGGAGACAGACTGTCCAGACCAAATTTTTCGTGACTTACTTCAGTAATTTCAAGTAAATGCTGTGATAGTACTTTAAAACAGGCCACGATTACCTCCATTCAGGTTCTTTCCAATTTATAATTCACAAATAACAATAATTTTCGGCCCCATAGAACCATAAGAGGTGGCAGAAGGTTCTTAAATAAATGAAAAAATAATAAACAAATGAAATTATGAATTGACTGGGTAAATCACTAATTCTGTAATGCTGAGACTGCAAACAGTTGTTATTCACTTGAACAAGTATTCAACCACTCTTATGGGGCTAACATTTCAGTCGTCACTCTACTCAACCTGCGGAAGGTTCTATTCATTGTACTTCTTCACAACCTCTCCACATAACTCGTGCTCGTTCTCGTGCTCGTGTGACTCGCTATGCTCGCGAGCAATGTGTACAATATGACAAGTCACGAGACAAGCAAATTTTTAATTTTTAATT
>NW_019768703.1:0-718 GCF_002891405.2 Cryptotermes secundus | reverse complement strand
GATGTGCTGCAAAGAGTAATGAGTGACTTTAGGAAGAGACTTACCGAGGGCCTACAGCAGAATGGTGGTCATCTGAGGAATGTTATTTTTGGGAGACTTCTGTTTTCGGTGTGTTAATTGAGAAAAACCAAATACTTTTGTGTTTACGCTGTATGAAAACCAAATAAATGCAATAGTTTACTGTTCATAACGTTTTTAAAGTCCCCCAATTCATTGATGCACTCGGTATAAGGAAAATCTTGTGTGATTGAAGATATCTCCGATTTGGCGCTGTTCATTCCAGTGGTATATCAAATGTGGAACCTAGGAATTTTGTAATATTGATGTCATGATGTACATCACCATCTGGTGAGAGTGCACTCTCAAAAATAATATTTTCCATCCCTGGTAAGTGTCCTTGCCTTTTGTGATCTTAATGTTTATACATATTTACCTTACCAGGTTCTAGCTTGAATAATTATGAATGGAGTGAAAAGTGCATGCCTGTACCACCAGAAACCTTTTTAGATTCAGTTATTCCACATTTTCTAACACACCTTCAATTATATTCCCATTTAAAATTATCTGAATGCAAGACAGTATGTCCCTTGCAGACTCCTGTGTATTGGTCCTTCTTTGTAGTGTTTAGCTGCTCACGTGCATGATACCATTACATAATAGTATCCAAAATTGTTTCTTATATAAATAACTTTTGATACAAAGTATAAAAAATAATTGA
>NW_019768702.1:0-718 GCF_002891405.2 Cryptotermes secundus | reverse complement strand
CAAATGTCTATTCTGCAGGCATACATTTCACTGAAGATCTCCCAATCTTAACTCCCCTCATTCCTCATAAATGATGAAATTGTGCCTCTGTGATACAGGTTAAAGTGGTCCACTATATTTGAGTAGAGGGATTTTCGAATAATAGGAATGGAGTTTTTACATGTCCATAAACTCTTCAGTAATTCTGACCTTGTTGGCTGATGTTCTTTATTTGATGGACACAGAAGCAATGTCATAACCAGTACACTCACTTTTACCTTAAAGAATGAGAAACTCTAGTATCAGGTTTCAGAATTAATTGCTATGAAATGCGTAATTTTGGATGAAAATGACAGCAGAAATAGCAAAGCAATTTGTCTTCTTGCCGAGTGGATTACAACTTGCCAAACCTTCGCGGTCACCGGATATTCCCAGATTGTAGCATATTATGTATGGCGGTATGTTGGCAACCCATGACTCGTGTTTGTACGTCTATCGTTCTTCCGAGGTCGGAATCGTCGGAATCTTTGGAATGCGACGCTGTCTGGTATGGTAGAAGCGGTAGAAGCCTACCAGTATTTTGGTAGAACGTACTGTCTTCATCCCAAAAGACTGTAAATCGTATGGATCAGTAAATCTTGTACTGAAAATCCGAAAGAAAACTTCATTGCCGTGAAAACCGCAAGCTTCTGGTCCTTCTGGTAACGTTAAAGTATTTGAGTTTGATCAGTTTTTTTTT
>NW_019768701.1:0-715 GCF_002891405.2 Cryptotermes secundus | reverse complement strand
CAGTAGTAAGCATTACCACCGGCTGAATTGACCGTTACCTCTACTCGTACAGCGTGTTATTAGCTATCCGAGACGGATAGCTGGCAGCCCAATCTACGCATGACTGTTTCAGCTTAATAGGGTCATGTGTCCGTCATTTGTCCCCTATGCTGTTCATGCATGAAGTCGCAGTGGGAGCGTTAAAATTTACAGCTTCTGTTCGTCGGCTATCGGAATATTGGCTGTGCTGTGCTCCATATATATCTGGAGCACGTTACTGCCTCACATTCTTCACAGTTCCTTTCATTTCTTATAGCAATGTGTGCATCATTTCCGTTTCACTCACTGTATGGTCTTTTCGCGTCACTTCCTATATAGGATCACACTGGAGTTTAAATATTGCCTGCTCTCGGAAATCTCCTTGATAGCTCGGTTCGAAACCGTTCAATATACTTCGTAGATAATCTGAACATAACGTGTCTATTATTAATTACGCATGTGGTTTTGTAGGGGCGTCATATGGTCGGGTGTATATCACTTCGAATGAAGAGCAAACATCATAAGCTATTTCAAGATAATGTTCAAACGAGGGAATATTTTGATCTGAAGGACATTAAGTAACATGAAAAATAAACAATCTTGTAATTAGAAGCTTAACTTATGCTTTTCACATGCTATTATTGAGGCAGTTAATGCATATAGAATGTTGGTGGGAAAGCCAGAAGGAAAGAGACCA
>NW_019768700.1:0-717 GCF_002891405.2 Cryptotermes secundus | reverse complement strand
TAAAGAAATAGGATGAGATAATGTGGTTGAGGATAAGGGCCAGTGACGGGCTTTTGTGAACATGGTAATAATTTCAGGTGCAATAAAATTCTGGGCATTTCGTGGGTAACAGAACAGCTATTAGCCTCTAAAGAAGTATTCATTTCCGTGGAGTTTGCCAATTGGTTAGTTATTCAGTAACTGTTCAGTAGTGAACCGAAAAGTATACAGATGCAAAACAGAGGAACAGACGCTTATCTGAGCTGTGACATCGTGTAGTTTGGTAGAGGACACCTACGTGTTGCCTCAATTCGGACCCAGAACAAAGCATGGGAGCCTCAGACCTCAGTCTTGTTCATGTTTAGGCCCCTGTCAGATGTGAAGCTGTGGGTGTTGGGACATGGAGAGACAGGACTCCTCCATCTCTCACACTTCCAACATTTCTGACATTTGTATAAGGAAAGAGGCGGCCGTGACCTGATCAGCATCCGGGCCCAGTTGAGTGAGTTAAGTGTATTGTCACTTTAGAGTGCAGGCTGTGGTGGTGGCGTCACCAACAGTGTGCCACGAAGAGACCATCCGGGGTGCCCTGCTCAGTGGGAAGCACATCTTCTGCGAGAAGCCGGTAGCGCAAGACAGCGAGAGCGCCGAACGCTGTTACCAGTTAGCGGCCCGCTGCGGAAAGACTCTCTTCTGCGCCTTCAACAGGTACAGCACAGTTCTGCTGATTTCACAGCC
>NW_019768699.1:0-717 GCF_002891405.2 Cryptotermes secundus | reverse complement strand
ACAGTATGATCAGCTTTCGTCAAAATATCCTTGAGGAACGGCGTAGGTAAGCCGTCTTATATTTACTCATACCACAAAAGGTGATTCCTACGTTGGTCACATGTCACATGGACCGAGTAAGGTTTCGTTATAATGCTGACTTGCTTATTTAGGATGCATTTCATAATACTTGAGAATACCTGTTAGCTTCTCCGTGTCTGTATGTCCATCTGTTTTCATAACGCCGTCCTCTATGACGGGTAGTGATGAAAATAGTTATCTCTTGGGTTCTAACGAGTCTATTACAAAGGGAGTCAGTAAATAGGCCACAAATTGATATAAAACGCAAAACATGTGATATTCGAACCTGGGAAAAACATTTATTTCTGGACATATCATCCACCAAGACTGGTACACTTCTCCCATCGCTTTACCAGTGCGTCGAAACCCCTAGCATAGAAGTTTCTTGACTGTTGTCTTAGCCACTTCCGCACCTCCGTTTCATCATCTGCGACTTTCGAACGTTTTCGAGAGAATTTCTCGACCCAGTTGTGAACCGCTTACGCGACAAACACTTCCTACCGTAAACAGGGAACATTTCTTTATGAATATCATTTTCATTGCGTCCTTTTGCCAATAAAAATGCATAAGAGAACTCTGCTCCTCGGTAGTATAATCCTCAAGCACGTTGCTATTTTGACTACTGAAACCAGCCTCTGAACATGCGCATGCGCGTCT
>NW_019768698.1:0-717 GCF_002891405.2 Cryptotermes secundus | reverse complement strand
CCCATTGGATAGGAGGTTGGGTGGACCCAAGAGCCGGTTTCGACTACGTGAAGAAGAGAAAGTCCTTTACTCTACCGGGACTCGAACTCCAGCCCGTAGCTAGTTGCTATACAGACTGCATTACCCCGGTAAGATGACTGTGAATGTTTAAATAGGGGTTGACGCGGACGTTTTCACGCAGTCCGAATCTCCTCCATCTTTTAAGGAACCCAAACGTTAATTCTTGTGTACACCATAGACAGCAACTGGATCCTGTCTTGAGCCAGCTCAGTCTAATCTATTCCCTCACGTTTTGTTTATACATACGTCAGTATTATCCTCCTACTTAAGTCTCATAAGCACTTTTCTCGCCCCGTGATAAGAAAGGGTAACCACCGTTCTCTGCCCAGTTGCTTGTTACAAAGTGCCCACTTCAAATCTCATCAGAAAATCGCCAAGCTGATCGCATCACGCTGTAGCTTGCTTGCGTGTACCTGACAGTGTTAAGCTTATCTGCATGAGCCTTGTGTGCATACATACACTGACCATATAACCTTCAAGACAGCAAGTCTACATCCTGTAGTTTTCAGTGCGGCAGCTCTGAATGCGGCTTTCGCCCCTACAGCAGCTTCCCAATATTTCTATGACCCTACATAGAACACAGCCTTTCGTTGGGACCCGGGTGATCATTACTGTGTTCGAAAGATCTCATTACTGGATCCTATTCTGAGTCAGTTG
>NW_019768697.1:0-717 GCF_002891405.2 Cryptotermes secundus | reverse complement strand
CTGTTTATGGAATTAATCACTGTTTATTATGAGAATCATATGAAACACATAAACATATGTCAAAAACAAATCATTTTTAATGCTGAAGCAGTGGTACATATAACTACCATGATGATTTAAAAGGTTAATGTTTAATAAGCCAACAATTTTCATACAAAAAGACGACTAAAATCACAAAAAGAAACTCAGGAAGTCATGAACAAGTACACATATGGCAGTCACAGCATCAAGTTTAAAACCCAGAACATCTTGAATAAAAAGCAAGAGAGCTAATCTCTACACTACAAAATTCAGTAACTCAGCTCAAAAATGTCTAACATGACAATATATTCTAACTCAGTGGCACAAGAGGAAATGTATTGTGACATGCTGACAGGAATTACGAGTACACCCCGGTGTATGTACTCACCCAGCATTCCTTGCAAGATTTCGTCTGCCCAAGGAAAGAGACGAAATATATCCCAGGGTGGAAATGGGATATGAAGAAAGAACCCCAACTTGCAACGCAGACCTGCATCATCCACTGCCTGAACATACAAATCCACATACACACAAGAGCCTATGAGTTGCGAGTCTGTTACTATTATGTTATTAAGTAGAAGTCATCAGTAGATATGGGTAGGATTCCTCGGTGGGTGTGAGAAATAGCTGTTCTTCAGTCAGCATTGCAATCCAAACATTTGTGGTCAGAGTTCCTGGCTACAGATCCACAGATCC
>NW_019768696.1:0-717 GCF_002891405.2 Cryptotermes secundus | reverse complement strand
ATTCATGCACATCGTAGTAATTGTTACAGGATAATATTTTATATCCGTGACATTGCAATAGTAGTTTCCGTATGTATTGATAATGTCCTTCTGAAGATAGTTGCTACGACCGAAACAGGTTAAGGATGAGAGATTAGAGAAATACAACATTTATCAATCACACTGGACGGCGTTATTAATATTTTATATTATTGCTAGTGTGATGGACCAGGATGGACCAAGTCAAATTAAGAGGTGAATTGTGAAAATTACATAAGGAAGAACTTCAATGATGTGCACTCATCACCGAAGATGAGATGAGCGACGATTGTAGCATGCATATATGAAATGAGAAATGTATGCAAATTTCCTCGGTAAACCTCAAAGGCAGCGGCTATTAGATGAGCTAAGCCTATGTGAATGGATATCAATAGGAATCCTCGAGAAGTAGGCAGTGAAAATGGCGGCTGAATTAAATTGGCTTAAGGCAGGATCTAATGGGATATAATTGTAAATATGATAATGATTGAACCTTCGATTTCTTCGAAACAGTATTAACAGGAATTTTTTGACCGACTCTGCAGCTCTTAAAAAAGTCAGTTATGTGAAGTCATTTATTTAACTTGCATGGTTCAATATGTTATTTAACTGATTAATAAATCCTGTGTTTTACGGAACGTAAAGCTTCATCACAGTGTTCATGAAGGCATGCGATATTTTGTTCTGAGAAATCTTAAT
>NW_019768695.1:0-717 GCF_002891405.2 Cryptotermes secundus | reverse complement strand
TATCTGAAAAGTATGATTGTACATCTGCTTTTGTGCGAACGTGAAACTTTATGAGGGGAGGACACGAACTGGAGACGTCTGGGAACAAAATGATAAGGAAGAATTTGGATCTAACGGAGATAAAGTGAGGAAGAAATGATTATATGCCACGTGACGAAGGGCTTCATAATTTTATTTTCCTTCTATGACAAACTCAAAAGAAGCAGATGGTTTATGTAGCACGCAATATGAAATAAGAAATACAGTACATGTGTTTTTTCTGAAAAAAATCTCAAATAAACTGTTCAAAAACACGAAGCAGCATAGCTTCAAATCTCGCCTACTTTCCTAACAGTGTATATAACAAGCATTACATGCATTTAAACGTGTGTTGCCATGCAAAATGTAAATACGACTCACTGATGGGCCGTACGGTTATTCGCGCTTCTGGGGTTAGTATTGTTAGAGACAGGAAGTTAAAATTACCCACTGGTGAGTAGCGGTCAGCGTCGCGATGCTTCCGTAACGGCGCTAGCGGCATGTGGATCATATATCTTTGGATGTTGCAATAAGTGATGGGTGAGGAACCATCTTGACATTTGCCTGCAGGAGCAGAAGGAAACTTCGAAGAACTTCAATAAGGGTAGCTGATGTCAAGGCCGAAATTTGAACCAAATAAGAGCTTCCTCTCTAAATCAGCCGTTTGGTGCAGTAATGTTTATACAGAATTTCACATAT
>NW_019768694.1:0-717 GCF_002891405.2 Cryptotermes secundus | reverse complement strand
ATGTTGTTTTATATGCAGGCGGAAATAGCCATGACAGTTGATGCCCCTGTAAACTCGCACATACACATAAGCAGACGGTGTCGACGAGTCTAGCATGATGGCAGGCATCTAGGCGACAAAGAGCCAGTGACTATATTTTAAGTTATTTAATTATGCTCTTCAGTACAGAGGTTATACATATATTTATTTATATGTGGCTTTTCTAATGATGCTGTGAGCAAATCGGTTTATATAGCGTCAAATTTTATGAAGTTTAATGAACAGTGAATTGGAAAAACGTGAAAGGATTTCATGGCCTAATTAGAGGTATTATACAGATATTTACATGTTGCAACTTAAGGAAAATCGTGATGAATCTCATGATAGGCTGTGTTCCGGCGGAATTCGAATCGAGTCCTCCACGAATACAATCACAGACATTACCGAATATATAGATTTTCGCAGTGTTGTTACTATGAATGAAGCAAATTTTATAGACAATGTCGCAGAGTATTCAGTTTAATGTTCCTTTATGGAAGTTTCAACTCTTTTACAAAAGAGACGCGTGAAAATCAGGTTGTGACTTTTCTTTTAGCATTTGCAGGAGAGGTTATCAATGGCGTCATATTTCTCTTTGTGGCGTTGTTCCATTGATGTTCTTTGTAAAGGTCATGTTGTCTTCTACACACTTCGTATTGTAACCGCACAATGCAAAGGACTGCCATGTTTTGTTCACGT
>NW_019768693.1:0-717 GCF_002891405.2 Cryptotermes secundus | reverse complement strand
TAAAGTTTCTGCCATCTTAAGTGTCATCACATCACTGACTGGTAACAAAAGCACAATTGTGAAAGTTAGTCTCTTTTCAGTTTTTCCAAATAATTTCACCAGTTCTGCTGGTATCCTTATATCATTTCACCTGTATTTTTAACTTTCAGTACATTCCTGTCAGAATTTCTTTGCAGGTATAATCTGTTGGAGATTACCACTACCACAGGCAGCAAAAGCGAAGCCAGATGACAATGGAGAGCAGACACCCCATACCACAGTTTAACATCTTAACATCAACAACCAGGTTACATTGCAGTAATTACTGATACCAGAGAAATATGATTCATAAAGTACAACCTTTTGGAACTAAAGAGTAGCTGATTATACAATGAAATTACACAAAAGTTAGAGAAAGATTTGCGCACACAGTTCAGAAATTATATCATCACAACGCAGGCTGGCAACTGTTATAAATTATTTTCTTATCTGATACATCATTATTAGTGCAGTCTTTGTGTGTAATTTGATTAGTTGTTTATGGTATAAAATTTCTTATATCTGGTTTGTGTGAATGGCACTATTACTGTAGAATTTTCAAGAAGGGAAACAAAAAAGAAAATAAAAGACTGACCACAGTAATAACCCAGGCATTTCACTGTTATGAACTTCATATGAAGTTTTAATCAAAATCCTTCTTTCAACATTAAGTCCATACCTTAACAAAATTACTGAGAT
>NW_019768692.1:0-717 GCF_002891405.2 Cryptotermes secundus | reverse complement strand
AAGTAGACGGGGTTTTGGATTGGTGAATCGATTTATTGGATATTCACTAGACGCAACTACAAATAATCATATCCCTCTAAAATTACTGTAATTATAACACATGTAAAGTCTCATACTAAGGCTCCTCAGGTTGACTTCCAATTCTTCTTCAACTACGAACTTCCCGTGGCTATGTCCTACGGCAACTCAATCTCAGCTCCTTCGGTGAAAGTGAAAGTGTGAAACTCATTTTATGACTGGCGGTTTACCGTCAATAAGTTCGTCTTGGCGTCAGACCCCTTGAGACCCACGATCAATGATTAATTTTCGACTGAACCCTTGCAGTAATAATTCTTATGTAACATCCTCTCTGACGAGAAGATGGATTTTTCTCTTATGAATACGTTTGGTCTTTCGTCACATGTCCACTTCGCCATACAGCGTGTCATTGAAAAGTCTACCTTTTTTAACTACACACAAGTCCTCTCTCAGTACAGGCTTTACAGAGCTGATCACGCCTATCTTACGTATCGTATGCTATAACGGAAGATTAGTCACTTGAACTGTCGTAAGCTTGACCACCGTCAAGATTAAGTCTCTTATATTTTCTATGTCTGTCTTCATTTTGGCCTATACCGCGAACATGTTTATTCTCATGATTCTGTATGACTTCTGCTTGCTGCCTACACAATTTTGTTATAGTATAATCCTACACATGTTCAAGGTTGAAAGATGTGT
>NW_019768691.1:0-716 GCF_002891405.2 Cryptotermes secundus | reverse complement strand
ATCCAGTCGCCCATACGCCTTTATGGCGTAGTGCTTAATTAGTTAAGCAAATGGATAATTTTACCTTTTACTTTGCCATGAAGGCAAATACTGGGACAGAACCATAAGGTACAATTACAATTAATCATTCATTAATTATCCATCCAATTCACGCTACAACGTTTGAGATACTGACAAACTCATTAAATAAATCATAAACCACCACTTTTTGTCCTTTATTTTAGCAATGGGACAGGAACAGTGTCTCTTAAATGCATACAATGGAAGTATATCCTTTTTGCTCCAAACACTTCAATAGCAGCTTCGAGTGACAGAAACGTCAGTAGTTGTTAAGAAGCAACATGTACGTATTCCAAAAAGCAATAGCAAGTGGGAATCATTTCAAGGGCCCTCTTGTTATAACAGCGCGTTCCAGGTGTTGAAGGGAACAGCACAAAACAAATTTAGAGGAACTTGCGGCAGGAAGTGCAGCCATTACTCAAGTCAACTGTAACGTCACAACGACGCGACATGGCGACGCCTACAATCTGAATGCTCTGGATACATATTAATACCTGGGCTGAATATTTACTTAAACGTGTCTGTTGTTTATCCTGTGGCAATGGGACCCAGCGGAAGGAAATCATACGAGGAAGAGGCTAGATCTGCATCTTGCATCATCATGACTGTGGACTGAACGCAAAGAGGGGCCAGGCAGAAGAACTGGAAGACTACAT
>NW_019768690.1:0-717 GCF_002891405.2 Cryptotermes secundus | reverse complement strand
ACCTCCGTGGTAACAATTTGATCGAAGAATATGGGACTGATAATTAGTCTACGGTACAATGCACACCACACCCCAATTTTCTCCGAATGTAAAGGCTCTGAATGAATTTCATATGGGGTTTCTTCTGCCCATACACGCGCGTTTTGCGAGTTTATGTAGCCACTCAGACGAAGCCAGGCTTCATTCGTAAACCATGTAATGTCCAAAACCACCGGACGTTCCCCAACTAAACACTGGAACCATAGACAACACTGTTCGCATTTTGCCAAATCCGTTGGAAGCAACTCTTGGACATAGGGAGCCATACCAAAGTTACTGAGGAATGTTTGGGTTTCTTAGCGAGAGAATCACGCTATAGAAGAAAACACAACATGCTATTTTGAAATTACTTTAGGAAGAACACAATTTGGTTTTAATAAACTTTACACTTACAAGTCTTGCGTACCGTGGGACATTAGCCCACAGAGTAGCAGTACATGCAAGTCGTCATATTGATGGCCACATGTGACCGAAACATGTCTTAAGTACAATATCAAAGCACTGACTAATTGGTATTCTAACCAGAAACCTAGAAAGTGTTACATTTACAAGGCTGCATACACGTACATTCACGAGCACAACTAATGCAACAGGTTTCTCAAACAATATTAGCGGGAGAAATGCTTAAAATTTCATCCAGCAAAATATGATATCGGATCCTAAGAGACATCAGCATGT
>NW_019768689.1:0-717 GCF_002891405.2 Cryptotermes secundus | reverse complement strand
TGAAAGAAAGACTGGCTGAGAGACCTAAGCTTAGATTGGGTGACAGCGTTAAAATGGATTTTAAGAACTAAGGTGTGGATGGGATTAAGGTAGGGTAAAATCTTGTCTAGGTGTGACTGTTAGCTTTCTGGGAAGGAGTGTACCCTTTGGATTCAGTTTGACCATTATTAAAGGCTGAAGTAAATGGCATGGGGAAGTAAACAGGACAAGAATAATATAATTTACTTCTTGTTCATACTCATATTTGGTGGTGTAAATTATCCATTATGATCATTCAGAATTTTAGTGAGCTTTGCTTGCCGATTTGCATCATGTATTTTTCTTCAGTAATACTTAACTTCTTTCAACAGATGTAATAATAGTTTACATGGTATTTTACTTTGTGTGAAATCATAGCAAAGTTTTCCTTTCCTTATTCTAGGCATGGCATACCTAGAGGAGAAACGCCTGGTGCACCGAGATCTTGCTGCAAGAAATGTTTTGGTACAGACACCAAACTGCGTTAAAATCACAGACTTTGGCCTTGCAAAGCTTCTGGATATCAATGAGGATGAATACAAAGCAGCTGGTGGGAAGATGCCTATCAAATGGCTTGCTCTTGAGTGCATTCAGCATCGGATATTCACACACAAGAGTGATGTCTGGTCTTTCGGTAAGTTGTATTTTGGAATTGTGCATTTGAGTCATACTGTTGTTTGTAGAGATACTATGTATTAT
>NW_019768688.1:0-716 GCF_002891405.2 Cryptotermes secundus | reverse complement strand
TCAGAGGCTGGTTTCAGTAGTCAAAATGGCGACCATGCTTGAGGACTTTACTACCGGAGAGCAGCGTTCTGTTTTGAGTTTTTTATGGACAAAAGAGCTGAATGCAAAGGATATTCATAAAGAAATATTTTCTGTTTACGGGGAAGGGGAGTGTTTGTCGCGTAAAGCTCTTCACCAACGACGAAGAAGAAATGGAAGTGCAGAAGTGGCTGAAACAACAGCGAAAACACTTCTATGCCGCGGGTTTCGGCGCATTGATAATGCGATGGGACAAGTTTATCATTGTTGGTGGACATAATTCTTTTTCAGATTCGAATATCATATGTTTTTCGTTCTAAATCAATTTGTTACCTATTTCCTGACTCTGCCTCTCGTTTCCTTGACGGATGATGTGTCATATTCAAAGCCTTATTTATGAAGAGTGGGTACACTTTGTTTCATGCGTGATCTTGCCCTTTTTGAGTTCTTTCTGCGGTGGCTCTAGTGCCACACAGAAGTAGAACAGAGGTGGGGGGCGGGGAAGAAGATCCTATTCGTTGGCGTTAGATCAATTAAAAAATTCTCTAAGCCATAAAATATTTTTGTTTCTCGTTCCTTTAAATAGCATGTATATAAATCAGACTGTACAACACTGAATGACTGGATGATAGTAACTACTAAATTGTAAATATGTGGAAGGAAAACGGTCGTGGCCTCATTTATGAAAATAGCGACAT
>NW_019768687.1:0-716 GCF_002891405.2 Cryptotermes secundus | reverse complement strand
GCTCTACAGCCCTTTGGACCTTGGCCATTTTTCAGTTTCTTAATACTATACACAGCTGGTAGGACTCCTTGGACAGGGGATCAGCCTGTCACAAGGCCGCTACTTACATACAGAATAAACGCACATAAACAACCATGCCTTGAGTGGGATTCGAACCCACAACGCCAGTGTTTGAGCGGGCGAAGGCAGTTCTTGACTTAGACCGCGCGGCCACCGTGATCGGCTGGACTTCTCTAGTTAAAAGAATTAAAAGTTGTTACAGCTATTTGTCTCGCGCCTCTGGCATTTTCAACCTTTCGGTTTCATTGATCAATTTGTTCGGAATTCAGTTCTTAGGCATTCTTTCCAAAAGTTCTCTTCATTTAGTTAGGTCGCTTTCATCTGTTTCACTGAAATCTGTTATATGTTTGGAGTTACTTGTAATATGTCCACATCATTTGACTTGTGGTTTTTCATTTTGTATTGTGTTTTCTCCTAAACACTGACAATCACATATTAGACTACACGGTGTCATATGTTTCAGACGTTCACCTTAAAGATGGTGATAGCAGGTTCCTCCTAAGAGTTGGCAAATATCTACCAGGCTAAATGGTGTCATAATCCGGAAGACAATAATGTAAACTTCCTTTTTACTGAAGTCTGAACCTTCAAAGTCTATTAGAATTTATTATTAAGTACAAAGTTTCCTCATTCCTTATCGTAGCAGCATTTCACAT
>NW_019768686.1:0-717 GCF_002891405.2 Cryptotermes secundus | reverse complement strand
TATGGCGCGGCCTTTCAATCTGCATTGATTACACTAGTTTCCCCCGATTTAATTTAGCTATGAAACCTCTTCGCCCCCGAACGTTTTATAGAACTCCTAACATAATCCTTACACACGAAGCCGAAAGACTTGACAACAAATACTTAAGAATAACAACAAACAAAAGTTAAACATGAATACGGGATCAACATACAATTTTACTGCACGTGTTTAGAAACAAATGTTACACTTCATGTATACGAAAAATGAACCGTAAAAATTAATATACCACATACTGGTAATTTTCACTTCAAAAAGTGTTTTTTTTCCGTTATTTACAAATTTCACGTAATATTGTATTTAAGCATCCTGTTGGATTTCTATAACATTCAAACAGAATATTTGTATTACAATTCCTTCAACAATGCAACTACTATATTCCTTAGAATTTCCATGGAAAGTGAGTCACAGTGTATGGTGAACTGACTAATGTTAGAAGGATCGAACCCAAAACATTAACACAGAACAATGCAGTTACATATGAAACGTATATGATCGATATTCAATGCAGATAACAGTTTTGGCGAATTGAAGTAGCTGATGATGGCCCCTTGGGGCCCAAAGATATTTTGAAAAGTGGAAATTCTAAGGAATAAAGGGGCTGCATTGTTGACGGGACTGTAATATAAATATACTGTGGAAATTACACGTATTTTATCTTTGGCTTGATATTGGAAA
>NW_019768685.1:0-716 GCF_002891405.2 Cryptotermes secundus | reverse complement strand
AGAAAAATTTAAAACGAAAGACTTGGGTAACATCAGTTATTATTTGGGGATAACTGTAACTCAGGACCTAGAAAAGGGAATTCTTACCCTTTGTCAGGAAAATTATTTGACTGATGTTTTAGAACGTTTTGGAATGTTGGATTGCAGACCTATAAATACTCCTTTAGATGTAAATTTTAACCAAAATTTGCTAAACCGGAAGTGTTCCGAAAGCATGAAATTGGAGACAAAATGCAGACAGGCGATAGGGTGCTTGATGTATGCTGTACTAGGTACTAGACCAGACCTGTGTGCTAGTGTTAATATTTTGAGTAGATTTCAGAATTGTGCAAGCACAGAACTGTGGAATTGTATTAAGAGAGTTATGCGGTATATTAAGCATACTCTAGATGTCAAGCTCACTTATTGTAAAAATGTAAATAGTGTGCTGATAAGAGGATATGTGGATGCTGATTGGGGTGGGAGTCTATTGGACAGAAAGTCAACTACAGGGTTTTGCTTCCAAATTTATGGAAATACTGTAGCATGGAGCACAAAGAAGCAAATGTGTGTAGCACTATCCTCTACAGAGGCTGAATATATTGCCTTGTGCGCAGGGGTCATAGAAGCATGTTGGTTTCGCCAACTATTTATAGATCTGAAAGTAGGAGATGATTCAGACCTTTCAGTTGTATTATTTGAGGACAACCAGTCAGCTATAAGAATTAGTAAATCTT
>NW_019768684.1:0-716 GCF_002891405.2 Cryptotermes secundus | reverse complement strand
TCTCCAATAACTAACTAACTGAAAGGCTATTTAACCCTTTAAGTTTGTATCCCGAATTACGAAAATAATTTAATATGCATGTCACAAAACTTGGTGTCATATTTTTGTTTCATTTTAAAAACCGCGTGGATATTCTCGGCACTGTGAACTTGCTTCATTAAGGGCGAGCTGGGTCAAGTGGTAAAGTTCCAGATTTATCTTCAGGAGATGCTTGGTTTGAATCTCGAGTTGGGACACGAGATACACTGACTGAGATTTTCTGTGGTTCCCTACATCCCTCCATGTAAATCAGAGGTTAATATCTCGGTTAGGTTAATACAGTTTTATAGCATTATTATAATAATCGCCAATACAACAAATTCGTAATATATAAACCAATATTACTGTATTAATATCCTTTTATTGTGTACAGTTGTTATATGTTTCGATCCAGCTGGATCACCATCAGGAAATTTTCATGAAATGTACTACTCGATATTAAGAAATGGATTCATACTATCATTTACATGTGAATATGTGAACATAATAATTGCAACACAACGCAGACTCCCAGAAAACCCATCTCCTTCACGATACACCGTAGACCGTCAAAATAAATTTAATTCAGTTGTAACCTTTTACTTTTTAATTGTGAGTTATAACGTTTTGCATTTTAAAATTAATAGTCAATTGTAATGGAATACAAGAATCACAATTCAATTTACATTTACGACCAA
>NW_019768683.1:0-715 GCF_002891405.2 Cryptotermes secundus | reverse complement strand
ATTGATTGTCCAGTATTTCATCTACTTCACACAGAGATGGAACTGAAAGTTCTTTGCAAAAGCGGCTCATCCTACAACGAAACTGCAATCAGTACGCGGCTCTGACACTGCATCTGCAGGGAGAACATGAGGACTGTTGCCTCACCATCAACACAGAGTCACTCTTCCTACGCGGCGGCGGCGACACTGAGAATGAAATACTGTAAAAAGGGCCCCGCTTAATTTATGCTGCATTGTTTAGGAGCCCCAGCCACACAAATCACTGATTCGTTCAACATGTCTGCAGAAAACGCAACGCACATGCCGACACTGGTTTGACAGCAGGAGACCTCACGTGTGACGCGTGTTGTGTCTTTCAATTAACGCTCTCAAGCGGCCGAGGCCTTTGCTTTCTTACTTGTGCTTCATTTCATGACGCTCTTAGTAACTCTGACGACTGGATGACAAAAGTGAATAACGAACTGCAATGTTGTGGCATACATCGGGGTACTATCCCAGCATTCATACCAGGAATGGAGGGATACCAAAGAAATCATCAGTCAGGGCAGCCGGATGTCCCGGCCGAATATCGCACCAGGCACCTAACAATCACAAGTCGGAAGAGTTATCGACTGAACCAAATTGATCGGAAAATCCTACTTGGCAAGACGACAGTTTCTAAGCAGTGTTTTTGCTAGTGGAGTGGGACTAAGTCCCTTGTACTGCAGCCACTTCT
>NW_019768682.1:0-716 GCF_002891405.2 Cryptotermes secundus | reverse complement strand
GCGGCTCCTCCAGAAGGGCTCAGTTCCATGAGTAAGTAAGTAAGACATCGAAATTTTCGCTTTTGCCTTGCAGAATCTGTGGCCGGACATACAAATGTTCGAAAACCACAACGGTGAGTAGTCCTACCCTTAACTCTGTGGTACTTCCGACAGTAGAATGAGCTAGCAGCATACTAAGAGCTACATCTTCTGAGTATAACGCCATGTAGTCCATTCAAGGTCAACCGATGTTTCGGATGAATAAACAGAGCTCTGCTTGCTTGCTACCTGCTTTACATTGATTTCTTGCTTTGCTTACTCTTCGACTATGAAAATGGTGTGATGTTCCTCCGAAACATCGGATAACTTTCAACGGACTACACGGTGTTACATACCAGAAGAAAGAACTCTTTACAGCTACCGCTGTGAAGCCCCCAGGTCCTACAACACAACATACGCTGTATATCGCCTGTACAACTGGAACAAGGCATCTGTGAGCCTGGGTTATGTGAGAGGAAGGAAGTATTTGGAGGAAAGATGTGACTGCAAAAGCTTAAAAGCCGCGACTTCGCGTCCGGTGTGTATCTTCTGCTGCAGTAGCGCAACACGGTAGGTTAACTGATCCGTAATAATAAGCCTAAATACCTATTAAAAACACTTTTCCACGTTGAAATGTATAACACTGGACACAAAGCAAGAACACCAGTTTCACTGCTGTCGTTTGTTGCTCGGTTAGT
>NW_019768681.1:0-715 GCF_002891405.2 Cryptotermes secundus | reverse complement strand
TTTTCTTGAGCTCGGCACTAGTTGGAGGTGAGTGATCAGCTTCACCCCCCTTCCCCTTTACCTACGGAGAAATAGCTCTCAGTACCCATCGGATAGGAAATTGGGTGGACCCCAGAGCCGGTCTGGACGTCATAGAGAAGTGAAAATTCTTGTCCACACCGGAACTTGAAGTCCGACCCCCTTAGTCGTCCCGTCCGTAGCCAGTCGCTATACCGACTGCACTATCCTAGCTACTATTTTCTCTTAAGTAATTATTCTTTTATTCATTTCTCATGTGTTTCTTCCTCCTTTTCTTATTTTGTCCTTCTTCCTCTCCTGTTTACTTTCTTCTTTCTTTCTTCGTATCTCTTCTTCGATAATATTTCATAAATTCAGGAGGTGAATTCTACCAGAGTTCTTTGTTTCCAGTTTTTTATATAGTGTTGTGCGAAATGTGTTAGTATTTTGTGAAGATCTTGATTTATTATCCCCTGACGTGTAACTTGAATGGCCACGCAATGTAACATACATCAAAAAACCGTAGCGCAATACTGGTCTTCTAATTGATTGAGCAGCACCAATTTCGTATGAGTCGATGTTTGTTTGTAGGTGATACGAAAGAAAGATTTCTTTGAATTGTATCGCTGTGCTGTTAACACCGAGTCAGTATCTATAATCGCAGAACATCTTTGCGTCAATTAAGGTAGGTATTTAAAAATATATTTTAATGAAGCTT
>NW_019768680.1:0-714 GCF_002891405.2 Cryptotermes secundus | reverse complement strand
CCGCATAGAGAAAGTGTCTCCTGTGTTCTGTTTACGGCCATTACCTAACAACGACCGTTGTTCAGAGTCATTATTTGGCAACAGGTCTACATGCTGCAATATCTTTTAGTCTGCAGTGCAGTGGCCCTCGAACTGAATCAAATTCAAAATTTCTAAATTAATTTAGTGTAAGCAACATTTTATGAAGTTACGTACATGCGTGATTTCGAATGCAAATTACTGGAGAGAATATTTCAAGTGTTACGTGAAAGGAAATTGTGATGTCCACACAGATGCACAGACAAACGTCCATGAGCACATTTACCTCACATTAAAATAAGATAGTACATAATCAGTATGTGCTTCCATCTACAGGCACGAGCGAGAAAACTAACCACAGCGGTTAACCCATAAGAAACTGACTTTTTCCACAAGTGGATCATTGCCGCATTCTATTACATATTCCTGCAACGTTAACGTTTGCACATATAACATTAAAATTTCCAATCATGGCCATGTATTTAAGTTTCAGTACGGAGATAAATATTTTATACAAAACTTAAAAATATATTTATGATTAATCTACGTTCCACACATCTCGTCTGTTTCCAGTGATTCAGTAGTTAAGCTACAGTAAAAGTAAGGCTGTTACTGTAATAGGACGTGGAGGCCCATAGGGTTATGAGACGCTGAGGCTCCCATATTTTCTAGACAATCGGCTCACAGATGGCGGTG
>NW_019768679.1:0-715 GCF_002891405.2 Cryptotermes secundus | reverse complement strand
ATGGGCAGGACGTAAATTACAACATTTTGAAAAACCAGAAGAAATGAGTCCATTGCGCAGACTAAAACGCAACTGTGTGGAATATATCAAATTGAATCCAAGAGATATGTGATCACTTTGGGTGAGCACCTTTGGAGGGCTATTGCATACTCGGGAATCAATGTGTGTTCTGAATGTTTTTCAGGAAAATTCTTTAGTAACTTTGCAAGTGTTCACTTCTCAAGAAGTGCCCAGTTCCCAGCAATTGGATACTTATTTGTATGCTTACTTATGTCTGGATAGCATATCTTGAATAGCGAAAGTATGAGCGCTGGACGGGCGGGTTTGTTCCCGTGTGTGCAAGATTTGTGTCATACCCACTGCCTCCAAGTGGACTCTGGGGCACACGCAGCCTCGTATAAAAAGTCTAATGGTGCCTCCCTTCCCGGGGGCAAAACGGAATGGGCGTCTATCTTATCAGTCACCTCCTACTATAGTTGAGGTCAAGACACGTGGAGCTATTACAGTTAACCTATATGTCTCATTCGCATTTTGATTAACTAAATAATCTCGGCGGAAATATATTTTTAGTTTCATTATGTTTCGAGTTCCACTTATTTCACAGCGTGTTCGACATCTTGCAGGAGCCAGTAACAGTAGAGCCATTTTATAAATGTTGTTTTCCATTTCTCACTGGACTTCAGGGTACGGTTAAATTCTCTTATGCTGATGGAAA
>NW_019768678.1:0-714 GCF_002891405.2 Cryptotermes secundus | reverse complement strand
TTCTTCATAGTCACCGCCGTGAAAGCCTCAAATCTTACACAATTATTACACATGTTTATATTAAACGTTTCTGTTGAATTCTGATGACAAAGTATGAACATACGAGTATATCTCAGTTTCCTCCGCTGTTCCTTATTGACAATCTGTCATCGTCTAATGAAGTGCTAGTATTGAAACTGTCAATGAAATATGTCTTTAATACCTTAGTAAAACCTGTAAATTAAAACAAAGATGCCAGCTGTTGTTGCAAAACTTACCATGTCCATCATGTTTTTCACTGCATCAAATTTAATGCAAAGTTTTGGAACAGAGAACAGGGCCATACGGCTGGAAAATATTAAAATTAAAAATTCTTTGTATAGTCATTCAGCTATCCTTTTGAGGTCTATTTCAGTGTTTGTATAATTTCCCGGAGGAAAATGCCGTGATGGTTTCTTTTCGCTTTTAAACAGACATGGCTGTTCTTCACGAACACTAATTTATACGCCGTATCTCTTATAAGAAGATGGATGATTTGTAACAAAGTGCTGTGCCAAGTCTGGTACAGAACTGCCCGCATTCCAAAATAATACGCACAGGTGGGAGCGAAAAAATAAAGACTAAAATATAACGCTGTCCGTGTGCTTGATCACTACGACATTAAAATGTATGCGAATGTGCAAAAGTACGAAAGGTTCCACGCATTCGAAACCAGCGACATTCATATAACATTTT
>NW_019768677.1:0-715 GCF_002891405.2 Cryptotermes secundus | reverse complement strand
ATGACCTGACCGCGTCACTTGCATGGGCCTCCAAAGCGTATTACGGTCAGCCATTGTAGTTGATGAGGAAAAAGGGCGGACCCGTGACGTAGGTTGCGTGTGCACGGGCACTGCCTTCCACTCTGCACGCCCCGAAACTTGTGATGTGTCAGTTTTCCTTGTAGCAAACGGCAAATCTCCCGAAGGTAACATGGTGTCCCGTGTCAGGGTCTGTGGTTGTTACTATATTATTCAGTGAACCCTTGATATGCTTTGTAATCTGCAGCACAGAAATCATTGGCACGTATCATATTCCCATGCATTGTTACTGCTGTGAACTTCAAAGAGCAAAGTCCTTCCTACAAAGCTGATACTTGCTCAGTTTATCAAGAAATTATCCTCATTTTACGCAACCTAAATTCCAGTAGAATTTACACGTTACAATTTATCTTCAATGTCGCCCAAATATATATTTGAACAGCTACTGTGAAGCACTGTTATATGTTATATGCCTGTAGACTGCAGTCCCAAGCGTTAAATATAGAGTTAGCGTCGCTTCTTCTTGTATTGAAATGCCACGTGAGAGTTACATATTGAAATAAATGTTCTTGTGTGATAGCCGTGTGAATATTACGGAAAATATTGTGTCACAAATTTCAGGAGATTTTAAGTCCAAAATAGAAAACAGTTCATGCTGTCATAAAGACATTGAGACAGAGAGGGTGGCTGCTGGACA
>NW_019768676.1:0-715 GCF_002891405.2 Cryptotermes secundus | reverse complement strand
AAACCATTAACGTGGATCATGAATGTGAAAGATCCCGGATCGAGGTTACTAAGATGGCGTATTCAATTAGAAGAATACGATTACGAAATCATTTACAAAAAGGGAGCCCTAAATACAAATGCAGACGCTTTAAGTAGAATCAGCTCATTGACTAAACCTGAGTCAGAAAGCCCCGATGGGATAATAGGGGAGGATCAGAAAAGGCAGATACTATACGAGTTTCATGACGCGCCATTGGGAGGGCACAGAGGCATGAATAAGACGTATAAAGCGATAAAAGCCAAATATACTTGGCCGGACATGAGGAAAGAGATCGAGGAATATGTGAGAAAATGCAAAAGTTGTCAGATAAACAAGTCACTAGGTCCTCGAAATAGAGCACCCATGGAAATAACAACAACAGCAGAACACCCGTTTGAGAAATGCTCATTAGATATTGTTGGCCCATTACCCGAGACAGAAAAAGGAAACAGATATATACTTACCTTTCAGGACGACCTTAGTAAGTTAGTTACTGCGATCCCAATACCACGACAGGACGCGGACACAGTAGCGAAAGAGTTTGTGCTAAATGTAATTTTGAAAATGGGAACTCCTAGGCAGATTTTGACAGACCAGGGAGCAAACTTCTTAAGTGAGCTCTTCAAGAACGTTTGCAAATTACTAAAGATCAAAAAGCTTCAGACCACAGCATTCAGGCCGGAATCCAATGGAG
>NW_019768675.1:0-713 GCF_002891405.2 Cryptotermes secundus | reverse complement strand
GTCTGGACGATTTGGAGAAGAGAAAATTCTTGACCCTACCGGGACCCCTCAGTCATCCAGCCCGTAACCAGTCCCAATACCGACTGCGGTAACCCGGGGTCTCCTTAACTAATTGACGAACCAAATTTAACGAGAACCGTGGTGTAGCTGTAGACTCGTGTCCTGAGATGTCTAAGATGTCACGCTGTGTTGTCTTTACCCAAAGATGGACGCATTAGCGCCCTCCGGAGGATGGCCCCTGTCTGTCACACCGCATGACGTCACATCCCAGAATACCGTAATCTTAATTTTGATTCTTCTTTGCACTTCGTTGTTTAATAATATACGCAAGGTTTGCGCTTTGAGTCTCAGATTAACCAAAATTTTGCAAGTCAGTTCGCTTGAAGCGGTCTGTATGTTACTAACATCTTTCAAGGGTAACTAATCCTAACCCAAATTCCGGATTTCCCATTGACTCTGCCCCTCTCCAGCCGCAGGTTAAGTCGGAATGTAGACGTATCTTTTCTTGCTGTTGACAAAATACTTACACCTGTGCTCGATAAACCACGCCATAGAGAAGTATGAGGGGCGTGGAGGATAATATTGTTGTATTCTTTGCACTGTCTGTAAGGGGAATGAGAAAGAAGCACCAAGAATCTTCCTGGGGAGTAAAGGGCGGCCGGCACGTAAGGCTAATAACCTCACCGCCATCTGTGAGCCGATTGTCTAGAAAA
>NW_019768674.1:0-715 GCF_002891405.2 Cryptotermes secundus | reverse complement strand
CTCACTTTGTCATGTCTTCACCAGTCGTTGCTTAGTGACAGATCTCAGTAATGACCTCTGCTTCTGTGTTCATGTTTATAACGGCTGGCGCCTGTCTCAGAAATAACTCATTCCTCCAATTGCTGACTCTCACTAACTGTCCTGCTTATGATAATTCTGCACGGACCACACAAAAAACACATTTCCTTTGCTGCTGACTCCAGTTGTTGTCGTGGAAACATGCCAGTTTTCAAAGCCGTTACTTAGTAACGGCTGTTGTATTTTTCCTTACCTCGCGGTCGTTGCCTATCTACGGGTCTACATTCCACATTATGCATACCATACTGCCATAGAACCATATCAGGCAACTGAATGTGGTTCAGATCCTCATGCCGAATTCCTTACGATCCATTTCAGTAATATCTGTCTATATAAGTTTTGCCACGCAGCCTTCTGTTCAGGTGTTCTGATTTTATTTCGCATAAGTTTCTCATCTCTAACATACGTGGTTGGCATCCCGCCCAAGTCATCCTTCTTGACCTAATATCGTAATAACATTTCACGTAACACAACATTTATTCTCCTCATTATACAGTTTTCTCCACCGTCCCAGTTATGCATAAAACATGTGGAAACCATTATATTCGCGATTCTCCTTATAATGTAACCCCACAGGTGTGTAATGTATGCCCCAGAATTGTGTAAGAAATCAATGATCTTCTCCCTTGCTGTTCAG
>NW_019768673.1:0-715 GCF_002891405.2 Cryptotermes secundus | reverse complement strand
ATGTCCAATCCATACCCCGTCTGAAGTCACACACAACCCTAATTTCGTGAGTGTATCAAAAGCAAGTTAACGATTAGTTCTTCCCAGAACTTCTTGTTTAATTTCAAACCGATATCCGGTTCCTAAGGGTAGTGTACACGCCACATACTGTGGCATCGTGTATGACGAATAATTCAATGGGATTTATTTCACCTTCAAATTGCATTTGAACAGCGGAGAAAGTGTTATTGGCCTTCTTCTACCCTTTATTGCCTTTCTCTACTTCAGCTTCGTCTCCCTCCAACCTCAGAACATCCCTTATACGTTATCCCTCTCTTTCCTTTTCCATTCTTGACCTGAAAGTGTTTTCACATGCAAATTAATTCGCGTGCGAAGTCTGAAAAACGGCGGAACAAAAACTTGGGGGGAGAATGAAGCAAAATGCTAAAAGGAGGATAAATCTGAATAAGGGATGATGTAAGGGGGGTGAAATAAGAAGTAATGGGGGTGGTGACTATGGCTGTGGTGATGGTAGTGGTTAAGTTTATTGCCAAGTCCCCTCTATCAGTCCCTTCACCATACTACTGCCCTCTTTATAGACAGCACGCGGAAAATTTTCTTCCGAAAATCAGGGAAGTTTACTGGTACTACATAAAATTGTCTCCTACAAATTGATATGAAACTAATTTACGTATGTTTTAAAGTAGGGGATTTGTTTTACTGCAATTCCATCGTG
>NW_019768672.1:0-714 GCF_002891405.2 Cryptotermes secundus | reverse complement strand
GTATTGTGTTAAACACACACTATCACTGCTACTTTTAGTGTTCTGAGGACACTAATACTGCCTAACATGCAAGTTGCTCAGAAATATCTCTGACAAATATATAAATGGGAACTGGTACTTTTAAATAAAGGATACAACCACTGTCCCTTTAGGAACAGGTGTCATCTTAGCTCCAGGTGATGTAAGACCTGGACACATGATGTTGGCACCACTGAGAACAAAACGAATGGCTCCTTTATCCACCTGCTCCCATGGGAGGAAGAACGGATCTGAAAATGGAAAATAACTTTTAAATTTTCAGAGTGGGTGTTTTTGAAAAAAGTGAGCCATTAGGCTTACTTTCTTGCTTTAACAGACAATATAGCATCTGATTAATAGATGTTCAACATGTAAAGAATCTCTGAATACTTACATTTATGCAAGAGACGTAATGTAGGGATCCATAGTCTTTCTCTATGCCAGAAGAAAAGGAGTTCACCACTGCTGTTTACTAGGATTTCTATATGGTCATGACTGTAAAAGCAAGAAGCTGGTAAAATCTTTTAACTGCACTTTTTACAAATAACTTTAAACCAATGGTTCTCAACCTATGGGTTGTGGTCCAAAATGGAGGCATACAGGACATTCTGATGGCCATATAAGTCATTTCAATGGGTCAGGAAAGTTTTACTAAATGCTGCTGATTATTTATAAATGGACATTACTTTATGAACA
>NW_019768671.1:0-714 GCF_002891405.2 Cryptotermes secundus | reverse complement strand
GTACTGTGTTGCACGTTGAAGCTCGCTTTCTATTACTTATTTTGTATTTTATTTAAAGTGGCTTAAGGAACCAAGCCTTCTGTGAAGTGTTTCTGTGTTATGGTAGGGGAATTCAACGTCAGATCATAGTTATGAAGTGTTTAAAATGAAAATGACATCTAGGTCAGATGTTGCATATGAAGAGGCCCTCCTTCAGTATCAAGTTGAACTCCTCCCTGGATGATAATTTTCATTGTATTTCAACCTTGTAAAATCAACTAAGATTGTCAAAAGCAGGGGTCTCAAACTCGCGGCCCATCGTTTCACTTTATGCAGCCCTTCTGATTATAGAATGTGGCACGCCTCGGTGTCGATTATTCTATTTTATTTCAAGTTTCTCTTCGCCTTTGCGAAAGGTTACAAAGAGATCTGCTACACCTCATCTAGGTTATCCATAGCTGTTACAGTTCTATCGGGTAACAAATGACCGAGCACCTCGAACCCCATGCTCTCTGGGTGGTAACCGCTGCCATGAACATTGCCACTCACCAGGGTTTTCCACCTGGAGGACAACAAACCACTGTATAGAAGCGAGCAAAATCATTTAAAAAGCCATGGTAATGTGTCAAGTCGCCCCATGAACTTCAGGATCGCGTCTGATCATAAACTGAAATAAAAATAAATATCCTATAAATTTAATGTTAAAACGGTTTATATTATGCCTAAAATGTAGCA
>NW_019768670.1:0-714 GCF_002891405.2 Cryptotermes secundus | reverse complement strand
TCTGTACCGTCCAGCTAGTGACAATATTGTGGCCTGTAGAGCCGTTGCTATGCAATGACCGCGAGATGAGCGGATATACCAGACTCAGTTCCCGGGACAACGGTTCGCATGGAACAGAGGAAACTGGGTGTTTCTGCTTGGTCCGTATCGAGATGTTATAAGCAAGGGAGAAAGTCAGTTGAGTAGCAGTTCAGTTTTGAGACGGTGGTCGGTGGAGAATGGCGTGAGGGCCGAAGCTGAAGTATCACTATTGTTAGAAGCCGTTACTAGGGAACGTATAGTGAAGACATTGCAGACTTGAGAAAATGTAATGTCTGCAGCAGTGATTTGTAAAATGTGTAGATTAGCGATGATACTGTAATTACTTGCAGTCATGTGGTAAACTGGTCAGTATATCTGTCCACCAATCCAAACCCCGTCTATAGTCACTGTATCATAAGACAGTATCGTCGAATAAATCGCATAGAATTTCTGGGACGAACTAATCGCTTACTTTCTTTGATACGACACGGATCTCATAGAAAATCACTCGATGTATTCGTTACCGCGGTAACATGTTTACCGAGCCGTTGCCTAGTAATGAAAGCCATACATAGAGTCTTTGCTTAGCAACGATAGGAGGGACACACAGACAGATGGAAGGGATTTATGAAATGCGCCATTGAAATGGGCAAAGTTGCTTTGATGTATATACCAAGTTTCGTAAAATTGATT
>NW_019768669.1:0-714 GCF_002891405.2 Cryptotermes secundus | reverse complement strand
TTATCTAGAAACTAGCTGTAGTATGGTCCATTGAGAACACAGCTCCTATTGTTGCGTGCGTATTCATTTCCTAGAGAATGTCGTTTGGCGATCCATTGCCTAGCAATGGATTATTTCGTCACAATATTTACATTTCTCTTTTATAATTTTGGAGGGTATGTACCCCTTTCGCATGATTTATACACTTCCAGTAGTTCTCTCTACCATAACAAATTTGGTACTTTGAAAACCAATGGCTTTCAGTAGATGCTTGAACTTCGTCACTTTAGACCGTTAGTGAGTATCGTCAAACAGAAATAAGTGTTTATTTGTACAGAAAAGTTACTGACGCCATTAGCTGAATTGTCAAATGAATATATGCAGGCTCGCTACCTCCCTGCAGCTCTCCCGACTTCTGTTCCCGATATGCCTGGTTCGAATATTGACTTTCCGTGCTGAGACGTTTCGCAGCTTTACTCAGAACGTCTAACGAATTATGATATAGTGTCCTAATTTACGCAACACTGTAGGTAGATGTAGGATCTATCTTCACAACAAGTCTGACTGCCCTGAATTAAATTATTGTTGAATTATTTCTATGAAATATAGGTGTGACTTTCTCGTATCTGCCATGTTGGAATTTAACATTGTTTAGAACTCCGATACCAATGTTTGCTGACACGTGTTGTATTACAGTCCACACTTTGCACGGCTTCCAGGTTGGTATTATTGATG
>NW_019768668.1:0-714 GCF_002891405.2 Cryptotermes secundus | reverse complement strand
GAGAATGTAATTTTGTGGATAGGTACCAAAGTTTCTGAGGAACTTACCAAATCATTTTCAGGCTGGAAGTGTGCATACCTTTGTGAACTTAGTAAGTCAAGTGTTCTTTTGAACACTAAGTACTTAACATTAATCAGTATTATTTACTGCAGATCAGTCATGAATAGGTATAGCTCAGTCTGTATTCTGAATGGGTAACAAGAGTAAATTCTTGTCGAACATTTCTCTCCTCACTACCACTGCATGCAGATGCAGGTAAACTCAACTGAGAGTCACCTCCATTTAGGTTCAAGATTAAGAACGTGGGGACCTTGAAGTCCACCTCCCTATAACCATCATGGCATGGTGCTTGGACATAACAGCAACCTTAACTTTACCTTTGGATATTATCTTGATGAGTAGTGATGAGCAGCACCTTTTGGATCCATGCTTACTGTTGATGATGTCCTGCCTCTTCCAGTTTGTGGTATGTGCTCTGCATTATTAAATGCCCCGAAACATGCGACAATCCCTCCACAAAATTACTACCATTTTAAACATAAAAAACTAGTTTTATGGAAAGCCAAACATGCATCAAGACAAAAAAAATGTAAGTAAATATCAACATATGAATTATAACATCATGAAAAGTCAGTGTATTGCTCCACAAATACATAACAAGGGTAGTTAGAAGAGTAATTGGACTAGAGACTGTCCGCACGTTATATTATGCTC
>NW_019768667.1:0-714 GCF_002891405.2 Cryptotermes secundus | reverse complement strand
CCCAACCACTCAACTTGACGCCGCTTGCCACACTGATTCAAGAAGTGTGTGGGGAGACACATAGCGGTATTTTGATGTACTCATAACCATTCGCGGGCAAACTTCAAATTTTGGGAACTTTTGGATTGCACCACATATATGAGGAACACAAGTTATGAAAATGCTATATATGAAGGAGTTCCATAAAATCTAATTTAAAGTCTCTAAACAAAGGAAACCCTGGTAAAGAGAATTATGGAAGAATTCATATTCTGTTTTATGACATGTAATCTAATCGATGGTGCCAGCATTCAGGCAATGCTTCCATCTTCATAGTCCTGAAGGTGGAGGTAGGTTTCTCCCCTGAAATGTTGGTATCCACTCAGAAGACTACACAGTGTCATAACCCAGAATAATATAACATGAACTTTTGCTGCTGTGTAAACCTTGAATCTTGTAAACATTAATTGAATACTTCCCCAACTTCTGTACTAAATTTTTTAACCATGGTACAGAAAGGATAAAATAATCAAGGGAGTTCTATGTAACTGAAAAGTATTTCTGTAAGTTGGTTACATTCTTAACTTTGTTTCTATTTTAATATGTTAATATGTTCACATAGGCCATCTTTGATACACAAAATCTGGATTTTATTTCAGTAGACCTTGTCTTGGAAAGAGGTTGGTCTAAAAGTAAAGACAGAGAAAACTAAGTATATGTTACTGTCTCGTCACC
>NW_019768666.1:0-714 GCF_002891405.2 Cryptotermes secundus | reverse complement strand
AAACACAGAATAAATGCATACATACACCAAACAATCCTGCCTTGAGTGGGACTCGAACCCACGATCCCAGCGACCGAGCGAGCGAAGGCAGTTGATGCCGTCGACCGCGCGGCTACTGTGACCGGCTCACCAGATATCAGTAGGGTGATCAAATGAAGGAGGATGAGTTGGACGAAACATGTATCGTGCACAGGGAGGAGATAAATGCACATGAAATGCCTGGGAAAACCTGAAAGGGAGAGACCACTTAAAAGTCCTAGCCATAGATGAATCTTAAAGAAACGAGTCTTGAGAGTATGGTGCATGCTGAGTAAGATTGTATTTTTCCTAGTACTTTAATCGTAATGATGGGATGGATACATTAGAAGAGGCTGACTGATATGTCATTCATTACCCTGAAAATATTTATAGTCCCACGACTGTTCGGAAATCTTGTAGTCACGTGTTTGTCTAAAGGTTCATTTATTGCGTAATGGGCTGTTGTTTGTTCTCTGTGTTAAAGTGTAACGCTTGAGATCTAACAGTTGCTGAGGCTTAAGGTGTGGAATGAGAAACTTCAGGATATGACACAGTCGGGAGAGACACGCTACGGACCGGTTGTGGCCTGTTTTAAGATACCATTTTGGCTTTCATCTTGATGGACTTGTGCCAACTTCAGAAGCTTGAATTATTATGTGTAAGCCCACCTCCCGAATGTGGGCCGGTCACTTTGCC
>NW_019768665.1:0-714 GCF_002891405.2 Cryptotermes secundus | reverse complement strand
CACAACTGCTATTTCCAAGAACTTTTATCGGTCTGAGTTGAACCCATGTTGTGGTTGCCAGTTTCCTTGGTGTGCCCTCACCCTAATTGATGCCATTATCATACAGCAGTGATATGAGTCCTCACACGGTTGTTTCGGATGGCAGTTTGCATATTCAGGTTCTTCATAGGTCACTGTGAAGTGAGAGAGTATTGGAACCACCAAAAAGTGCCCTGTGGCTACATAACAGAAATCACAGTTTGAAAATAGAAAGTAAAACAGTTTTTTCCACTAGGTTCACAGACTTTGCCTGCACTCATAACTTCACAGCCTACAGACATTAGAGGACCAGTTACAAAATTCTTTTTTGTGAAGTGCCTTTCTGAAAACAGTCGGTTACAACACAATATACTGTGCCTAATATTACACTTCAGCATCCCATTTCACTGATCGATTATTTAGTGTTCATTCTCAGTATTTTTAATGCAATGTTTGTAACATGTCCATCGCTACCATAGACACCACATTGGCAACATGAATTGCACCCAAATCTACATGATGCCCACAGATGACAAGTAAATAGTGTTCCTCCTCAAAAGAGAAAAGCTTTAATTATTATCCACAGTAATTTTAAACACACTTTAACTTTCAATTAATTTTAATTTGTGCTTCCCTCAGTAAGGATTATGATGGAACAACTTACAACACATTACAATTATAGATCACTCCGTCCAA
>NW_019768664.1:0-714 GCF_002891405.2 Cryptotermes secundus | reverse complement strand
GCACTGGACGGAAAATTCTATTAACTTTCTAACTTAATAGTGCAGGGGACCAGAATGAGACAATTCAAAATAAGGGATTACCTTTAACTGAGGAAGCCTTAATGTCAAAAGCAGAAGAATGTGCTAGGAATAGTAACATATTTTCAAGACCAGTCGTGGATGCGTGAAAATTTTATGAAAAGAGAAGTTGAAGGACAAAAATTAGTCAAAACTTCCTTCGAATTTGGAAATAAAATGAATTTAATCGTTTAGCTACTGGACGACACCAAAGGAATTAGCATGCTTGAAATTAAACCTGCAATGCAGACGAAACTGCGGTTCTTTTCCCAATTATACCACAAATTTCAAAAGCGAAAAAGAAGTGACAATGAAAATCACAGGCTATGAAAAGTGGAAGTGGTAAAAGAAAATGTTTGCAAAATGTAATAATTCGCCCCCCACCCCCACCCCCAATGTATGACATCGGAGTTAATGAAAGACTGACTTGGATGTGTATGGGACCGTTAGACCGGTGGACCCACAGAACACGCCTGCAGCAGCTGCATTTCAGTGCCATTTCTCTGACAGACTCAGAAACAGGTGACGGACCAAAAACACGGATCTAGTGATAATTTGTAGTGACATGACAAGTCAATTACAACCACTTGATTGTCAACTAACAAATCATTCAAGCATCGTGTGTATAAACTCTATAACGCTGGGCTGAAAAAAAAA
>NW_019768663.1:0-714 GCF_002891405.2 Cryptotermes secundus | reverse complement strand
AATAGCCATTGTTGAGAGCTGTTACCAAGTAACGACTAGTGAGAGCAGACTGAGTCATTTAGAGTGTGGAAACCAACAGTAGTGTTAT
The DNA here is from genome assembly GCF_002891405.2 of Cryptotermes secundus. Classification (NCBI taxonomy): domain Eukaryota; kingdom Metazoa; phylum Arthropoda; class Insecta; order Blattodea; family Kalotermitidae; genus Cryptotermes; species Cryptotermes secundus. Next base: position 626 of record NW_019768663.1, on the reverse strand, counting down.
AGTTATTTGCAGTTACGACATGAAAGTGGTCAGTAAATCTATTCACCAATCCAAACTCCGTCTGTAGGCACGTGGCTATTTTGATAAAGATGAAGTTGGCACTGTCCATGTCATGAGGTCGTATGGGAGGAATGGATGGAGGCATACTTCACTTTCTTCGGTATTAGATGTAGATGACTGATTAGCTTCACCCTCCGGCCGCTTTGTGGGACTGGATTGATCTCAGAGCCGGTCTGGACTTGCTTGCAAAGAGAGCGGTGGCTGTCTGTTTCGAGAACTGAAGCACAGTTACTCCAGATGTATAAACCAGCCCATCAAATTTGGATCTGAAATTTCGTTCCGTTGATATTCCCACTGAATTTCGTTGACTTATCCTACAAGTCTTTTTAAGGGTCGAGACGTGGGGGAGTCAGTACTTGAGCTGTGAAGCCAGTAATGCACTTTGTAGCGTACTGGAGAACCCTATGCTATTTAGCCCCTATCCGCTGACTGCAAAGAGCGGGGTAACAAAGAAGTAAAAAGTAAAGCTATCCCTGTAGCAGGCCGCGGAGACCCATAGGATTGTGAGATGCCGAGGTTCTCACATTTCCTAGACAATCGGCTCATAGATGGCGGTGAGGTTGTCA
>NW_019768662.1:0-714 GCF_002891405.2 Cryptotermes secundus | reverse complement strand
TGCTTCTTATTCTACACCACTCTAGGATTCTAGAGCAAATGGCGTTTGTGGTTGTCCCGAAGTAAAAGTTCGTGTGTTCGCCATCTTGTAAAGAGCCGAGTGTCGGAAATCAAGAAGCGCTGCGTTAGGGTGGCCTCCTAACATCTGACGTCAGAGCAACATTAGCACTATAAATGCAGTTTACTTCATTTTAATGCAATGAATACTAAACTTTTATTTTGAAACCCTTCAGGGAAATAGGTACAGAAGAATGGCGAATGTATAATTGTTTATAGAATCCCAATAACTGACAATATATTAATTTGGCTTATCGGGAGAAATACTGCTGACATATTATTGATAGTACCAAATAATTTCTTGTTTATATATCCTATAAAAAACATATCCATAAAATCATCATGACCGTTGATGTGTGCGTCTGGTTTTCTACACTTAATAAATTTCCAACCAAGTAACAAATCTTAAGGAAACGTTGTACTGATATTATGTCAACTGAAATCTTCCTATCTCAGTACTTCTCTGTGTCATGTAATTATTTATGCTAATATGGAAAGAGAATTTATGAGAGATAAACGATGTTAACGGACACAGTACATATAAGGTTTGAGGTTTTTACGACGGTGACTATGAAGAATTCCGTCTCCTTGGATGTGGCTGGCAGCCACTTGCTCAAGCTGGTTCCTCCCTCGCGGATTTTTCTACCCTGAAGATGGA
>NW_019768661.1:0-714 GCF_002891405.2 Cryptotermes secundus | reverse complement strand
GGCCCTCCATTAGGGTAACTAGTAGATCATCTTAAGATAAAGTATTGTTGAGTCTCTCTCAGTGCACAAAAGATGGGTACAAAGGAAATTGAAATGTAAGACTACTTTGATAGCAAAATTTGTATTATTCAGATGGAAGTTTCTGCTTTTTCATACAGAATATTCTAAGGTATGTTAATGATATGGTAGAGGTTGAAACCAGCATTTCACTAGTTTGCTTCTCACAAAGGTAAGTCAGTTTCACTTATGTGAGATGTAATAATTTAGAACATTTGAATCCTATTGTCATACAAGTTGACTTCATCATTGGTATAAGGTAAAAAAATGTTGTCCCCGTGCTTAACTAATTAAGCACTATAACATGAAGGGGTATAGGAGAGTGGATGTATACATCCATGTTTTCTTGACTTCAGCACCAGTTGGAGTGAACTTCACACCCCGGCCGATCTACTCGTTGGATAGGAGGCTGGGTGGGCTCCAGAACCAGTCTGAACTATGTGGAGAAAAGAAAATTCCTGACCCTAGAGGGACTTGAACTCCAGCCCTTGTCGTTCGGCCTGCAGCCAGTCACTATACCAACTGCACTATTGCAGTTTCATCATTGGTGCAGGCAGTGTACAGTGTAACTCAATCTTGCAATGGAATGCTGTTTTGCCTTACTAGTATTTAAAAATAATTTCCAGAAGTGCCTCTACTTTAATGACAAATGTAACC
>NW_019768660.1:0-713 GCF_002891405.2 Cryptotermes secundus | reverse complement strand
TCTGCATTTAGAGGAAGCCAAGGCCCATGTTTTGTTGTGGGGTCAAGAACATAACATGCTGCTCTTGTTCACAGGCAATATCTCCTGCCTTCAGGCATTTCCATTCCTATTTAATAATATGGATCATTCTACTGCTATGCAATACTTGGAAAAAATATAATTCTTAGTTCAAGTAGAAAGTTTAATTTATTGACTCCAATTCTGGTGGTATTGGTATCTTCTTTAGAGCTGCAAATTTTTTCAGGGCTTCATATTTGGCATACAGTGCTTCAACTTCGTCTTTCATCCTGTTGTTATCGTCCTGCATGGCTTCCATGTCCCGATACTCTTGTGACTTCTCCGTCTCCAGTTCATCCTTCTGTTCGATTCGCTTTATACGACAGCTGAAAACATGACAACATGACAATTCTACTTATCGAGAATTTCACGACAATTTTCTTGAATGGCACTTTGTTTTCAAATATTGTATTTTAAACCAGTGATATTCATTTAAATGAATTATTAAGTTTTTATTTGCCCACACAAAAATCTGATGATAAACAGAGTAAATAAGGATTTGGAAGTCATACCCTACTTCAGGGTAGTATTGCAGCATTTGCCTGAAGAAAACTATGAAAACCTCAGCTAGGATAATCTGTAACCCTGCTGAGGTGTTAACTAAGTACTTCAGGTAAAAGTAAAGCTATCCCTGTAACAGGCCATAGAGGCCCATA
>NW_019768659.1:0-714 GCF_002891405.2 Cryptotermes secundus | reverse complement strand
TGGTGACTGTTCACTCCAACTCCCAAACACGGTCTGATAAAGTCACACTGCCTGAAGCATATTTCTTTGTGGCAGAGTCTTGAACAGCAGTAGAGAGATCTAGGAACATTAACACCATAATACCACATAATGAGCTAAGCAGTATCTAACTATCAAACAAGGACAAACATTACCGCAAAATTCTGATCCCATGGCTCAGTTATGTTCTATTTCCCACTGTAGACAAAGAACACTTGTTCCTGGCTATTACTTTATATGAATCCTGTATCTGAACACACAACCTATCTGTTTACAGCCTTCTGGGATGTGACACCTTGTTAGTTGGTAGATATGTACCAATGTTTTCGAGGGATCTGATGTCTCTTATTTCATGGTACAAGTGAGTTGAGTGGAGCGAACTGTACACAATTAGCAGAAGGGACGTTGGGACTGATGCTATGACCAAGCCTGTGGGAACCAATGCACTGGAGAGGAGCTGTTTTCTTGTGCATGCAAAACAAAGTAAGAGGATGGATGGACAGGAAGAAAGTACCAGGATGAGGAGAGAAGTACCCTAGAGACATAAGCAGCATGATCCTACCAAACGCTGGTTCATACCTACAAAACTGTGTCACATCACATCCCAGAAAACTATGATTTTAATACTAAATACAATGAATATCTCAAATCTAACCCAGAATTGATAATATATGTATGTTACACCCCAGTCTCAAG
>NW_019768658.1:0-708 GCF_002891405.2 Cryptotermes secundus | reverse complement strand
GGCTGCTTCGGGTCGATGCAGCCCTTTCTTCTGCCCTCTCCTCTCGTGCCATCCTCAGGGAACTCCAGTAACCACAGCCAACCAATTCCTTACAGGCCTACACGCCTTGTTATGGCGTATTCCGTGCTAATAAGTTTCATCTGACTGGGCCTTCTGCTTGTATCTAACTCATGGGCCCTTCGTGGGACACTCAAATGGTCTGGTGGTCCATATGTTCACGGCCTTTCTGTGCAGAGCTGGGAATTCATTACCGCCCGCCATTTCGTCTGGTCACGAGCCAGATAAATCCAGCTCACACCACCACACCCAGTTTCTATAAGATATTTTTATTAAAAGTCAACCAACGTTTCGGAGGAACAAGTCGCCTCCATCTTCAGGGTCGAAAATAAGCCAAGAAGAAACCAGTATGAACGCAGATGGCAAGCAACCACTGCTGAGAGAACCTCAAATCGTTCCATGTGCTGTTGACATTATGCACTTATAAAGGACACAATTATATGCGTGCTACGTGATTCTCCGCTATACAGGTCTGTACAGTTCTGCGCTGTAACAGGACTGAACAAACATCTTTACAGCACAGTCGTATCGGTAATGCCTGCCCTCCTAGCGGTGGTAAGTGATGATAAGCGGTAAGCATTGGAGACAGATCTGTAGGACTAAGTGCAACAAGGGCCGCGCCATAGCTCAAGCGGTTAGTCGCTGGCTTCC
>NW_019768657.1:0-713 GCF_002891405.2 Cryptotermes secundus | reverse complement strand
TTGTAGCATAGTGCCTCAACCAACTACGCTACCGCGTACCCCTACCGAATGTCAAGTAACACAAAATAATTACTGAGCAAAAATAAGGAAGAACATATAAACTGTTAACATGTACTAACACATGCGTAAAGAGATATGAAAAGAAGGACATCTGGAACATTTAGAAACGATAGAAGAATTTCAGTCTCGTGATGTAATGGAGAGGAGAATATCGCGAGTTTATAGCGTCGGTCCTACGTCATGCTCACTTCAGAGACTGAACTGCATTGTGTGAGGAAGCTACTACAGATTGATGAGCAGGCATGTTCAGACTGCGGTCTTGCGCAACTTATGGCACCGCTGATAGTAGATACCGGCACTTCTGAGGAACATGGTGTCTTCATCTTCAGGGTCGGGGGCTCAAGGTCAGGATGGTCCTCCAAAATGTACTGCAATACTACACGGTGCTATAACCCAAAATACCACAACGTGAATAATCATCTCCGCGACATCATCGAGGTTATTAATTTATCTTACACGTAATTAAAAACTTTATGTAAGAAATCTTTAAAGAAATTTTGTAGGGCCTGCAAGAGATAAGCACCCTATTACGTATTTAAGCAATTTATTGTAAAAAAGAAGTTAGTATTTAGAATTTTACGCTATTTTCTGACAAAGAAACAAGGCATTGCACTTAAGGAAACGATGCATATGACCGAAAAATCTTTTTTTTT
>NW_019768656.1:0-713 GCF_002891405.2 Cryptotermes secundus | reverse complement strand
GTGAGCCGATTGTCTAGAGAATGTGGGAGCCTCGACGTCTCACAAGCCTATGGACCTCCACGACCTGTTACAGAGGTAACTTTACCTTTTCCTCACCTTTTTTACTTAATAGTTTGTTACGAACACGTTTTTAACTGTTGCTAGTATGAGAAACTGTGCAGTGGAGACATGGCTCTCTTTCGTACCAGTAACCATAGAGACCGCTGATGTTGCATAACGGAGCCTTCCCAAATAAGTAATTACAATTCATCGTTTTTTTGTTGATTAGAGCGCGATACGGTTGGAAGTTGAATCATCGGCGTTCGAAGAACTTCCTTAACATGGTGACTAAATTAAGAACTGCGCTGCCACTGTCATCATTTCATTTTGCGATATTCTGCTGAAATCTCTTTCCACATCCTCATCTTCCATTGGTAAGCAAGCGCAGCAAGAAGCCAGCAAGAAACCTTTCTTGTCTCCTGCTTCATGCTGGATTCTTGCTTTAAGTTTTCTTTAACCCTGAATATTGAGGCGACATGTTCCGAAACGTCGATTTACTTTCAATGAACTACATGGCCTTGTATGCCAGAAGATATAACTCTCCAGATCTATGCATTGTAGCGTGTAGATTCATTGCTATGCAACGGCAGCGAAATGGGCGGATATACCAGGTCCGTTTCCGGACAACGGCTACGTAAACACGTTCCCGTTGCTAGACAGCAAATCCTTAATAA
>NW_019768655.1:0-713 GCF_002891405.2 Cryptotermes secundus | reverse complement strand
GTGGGAAGCCAGCGACTAACCACTTGAGCTATGGCGCGGCCTAACGATGATGAAAGTCAGTATTAGACATTTTATCAACAGGGTGAACTCTTCCAGTGACACATCCACTCACACTGATAAAGCAAAGCTCATCAAAACCAGGAACCTGTAAGTTCCAAGAGTTTAGAGACACATCATCAGATCAAGAACATAATGTATATCAGCTAAAATGTAAGGCAACCACTCCAACAGCTACCACTTCTTAATTTACAGTGTAGATGAATAATGGCTGTCAACTTACAAGCAGTGTATCTGTAAGCCCTTAAACAGGTTGTGTTTATCCTTTGAGAACAGGCGTAAGTTGACTGGAAGTTGATGGCAAGGTATGTTTCAGTAATACATGCAGGTAAAACAAGTCACAGGACTCTTCGACCAAAAAGAATATTAATGGTAATACTGTTTCTTTGAATAATAAATGTGGGTTACAAAAGAATATACATTTTCATATGTATTATTACCTTTCATACACACATTCATCACCAATTCGGAATGAGCTCTGTTTGAGGTCAAATTCTGCATGACAAGCTTGCTGTGTTTCAGGATCCAATAAAGTCCGAGGTCCACACCTGTAAAGGACAAAAAGAAAATTGAAGAAAAAGGAAATACATTACAAGGAATTTCGAGAAGCTTAATTATGGGATTCAAAACATCTATGTCATGAAAGCTGTGTATAA
>NW_019768654.1:0-711 GCF_002891405.2 Cryptotermes secundus | reverse complement strand
CTTCATAGTCACCGCCGTGAAAGCCTCAAATCTTACATCCTTTCTTTTGTTCTCCTTTCCAGCTGCATTGTTCAGAAGTACTTATGCTGCATTTCCTTTCGCTCCCTTTTTAAAATAAAAAAATTGTAGTACTGTGTAAAAGATTAGCTCTTGCGAGATGGAGAGAGCAGTCTAAAACTCAATAAGAGACAAAAGTAAACGAATTATCACATAAATGTAACTTATCACGTTGGATACAGTTCAAGTTGAATAATCTTTCAATAAGGAGTTCCTGGGGTATCAAACTTTATTTTCTTTAGTTTGTTGGGGTGGGGTGAGACAGTTCACTTGGTACGTGGGCCACTAACTGGACTACAGTACCAGCCCCCGGACGATAGATGATGAGTGTGGAGCAATCGGTAGAAAGAGAATGGGCAAGGAAAACCAAAGTACTTGAAGGAAACCTGTCCCAGTGCCACTTTGTCCACCACAAATCCCACGACATGACCTGGGTTCGAACCCGGACCGCCGCTGTGGGAAGGAGGCGACTAACCGCCTGAGCTATGGCACGGCCTAGTATCACAATCTGGGAACTATGTAGAACCACAAGATGATTAATCTAATGAACATATGACTACTGATGGACATACATTTGAGTGTTCTATAACAGTCATAACCAGGGCCCGGATTCTGATGACACGTCATATTTTTTTCCTTGTATCCTATGCGATG
>NW_019768653.1:0-713 GCF_002891405.2 Cryptotermes secundus | reverse complement strand
ATCGCAGTCTTAACAAAAACCCGCCGCTGGACCAAACCTTATCCAACTTAATCCTACCGCACGTCACAGTCGAGTTTTTTTTTTTAGCTAGTTTAGTTTCTTGGGTTGGTGTGAGACTGAGTCCACTTGGTAAGTCGGCCACTAATTGTCCCATAGTGTCATCCCCGGATAACTGCTGATGTGTGCGTGTGGAGCAGTCGGTGGAATGAGAATTGGCAGGGGAAACCCGAAGTAGTTGGAGAAAACCTGCCCCATTGCCACTTTGTCCACCACAAATCTCACACGACCTTACCTGTGATCGAGCCCGGGCCGCCGTGGTGTGGAAACCAGGGCCTGAGCTATGCCACGACCACTAGTCGAGTGGTTACTCTTCCTGCTTTGTATTGCAACGTCGTCATCCGAAGTTGGCTTTCGTGACTGAAGTTCTTAGTGCTCTGTGTCGATACCTGCAGCTAACTGCCAGGATAGAGGCGTCCTCAAATCCAAACACGGTCACTTCCTTCCAGATCCCTTCACATTCCGCAATCATGCCATCACTGGGTTACAATCTGAGAAGACTCAGTCATTAAAATTACGATAATTCAGTAAAGTTGACACCTCCACAGCGTATTTCTTGATGTTCCATTTTAAATTGTTATCATTTCGTCTAATAAGAGGCAGACCAAGGAAGTGACAGGAGGTTGGAGAAAACTGCATGACGTGCTTCATAACTT
>NW_019768652.1:0-713 GCF_002891405.2 Cryptotermes secundus | reverse complement strand
ACAGATATGGTAGAATCATGTTGTCATATAATTCATCACAAGTATGTATAAGAGTTTTCTGGACGATATGCGTGTGCATATTCCAGCATATAGTACTTTTCTTATTCACAGTCTTGAGAACCTGAAATCCAAACCATAAAATTTCATTTACACATATGATTACTTTACTGCCATTGCTAATTGCACCTAAGTACGACTTTTTGTAGGCACCATTCGAGAGGGCTAAGTTAATTTTCTGGCTGTAATTCCAACCGGTCCTCCACAAGCCAATTACTGTAAGAGCATCAGCACCTTTTGCTATTTCTAGACACTGAGCAGCCAGCCAAGTTTCTGCTTGCAAGAACAGCGATTATAGTCGGAAAGACAGAATAACACAGTAGGTTAATGTGCAGTTAGGTAGGCGGGGCGATCAGGCTCCAGCGAAGGATTAATGTACCATCACACAATAATTGCTTTAATTAACGAAACGAAGCCGAGAGGAACGTGTGGAGGGGAAACTGAATAGAGAACAACCCTCCGTACTATAGTTCGTTGGCGTTCCTTCGAAATGTTATGATCATTTTAAGGTAATTCATTCCAGAATGTTACTGAAAACGGTGGCTCTGTGAAGCAAGGAGTGAGTACGAGGGAAAACGGCTGGAGTGGGGAGGAATTAAAGGATTTAGGAGTGGCTGAAATGTATGAAGGAAAAAACTACAAAAACAATGAAATAG
>NW_019768651.1:0-713 GCF_002891405.2 Cryptotermes secundus | reverse complement strand
ATGATACAGAATTCTCAGTACCACAGTCCATATTTGGTTCATTTCATCATCACCATCATCATCGACATCATCATGGAACGGGTCATCACACAAATCATCACGCTTCTACAAATACCGGCTCGACCTCAGGAACCAAAAGTGGTGCGCAGAAATTTGAAAGTTCATATTTCACGTTCGGTGGGTTTGACTGGAACGTAGCGCTATATCCACATGGAACCAAGGACTTAGGTAAGAAGTTATGCATTTTCTTCATCATAGTTTTACTTTACTTTATTTTACACATCATGATTGAGGGTTTCTCTTCGTTTTCCTCAAAACATCAAGTCAAATCCCGATCAAGCCCCCTTCCGTCTGTGTCATTTGTAATTTATCTCATACAGGATGTTCTGGTCCTTAAGACACTCAACGGTAAAACTTTTCCCTTGAAAACTTTGGTGCTTCTGAGACGATCAATAAATTATTTGCCTTTATGTTACTCGTAGGTTCTTCACCTCGCCACTAGATCCCGTCCTTAGTCAATTAATTCCTTTCCTACACAGAGCAAGTTATCCAAACTGTTCTGACTGAGATCTTTTGTAATTTTCCTACTCTCTCCAAGAAAATTCCGGTATATATAAAATAGGCCACATCCGCTTCCCTCCACGCCCTTCTGAATTTTTCTTTCGTTAATCGTCCTTAAATCCGGTCTAGAAAACCGAGAGTAACGGCCGTGG
>NW_019768650.1:0-713 GCF_002891405.2 Cryptotermes secundus | reverse complement strand
GAATTCCTGGTACTAATTTCTGTTAGAGGTTGAGTCGACCCCAGAACCATAATGCGACTGGAAGGATAAGGTCAATTGAAAAATCCAATAACCTCATCGGGAATCGAACCCACCACCTTCCAGCTTGTAGCATAGTGCCTAAACCAACTACGCTACCTCGTGCCCCCGGATATCATAAGTGTGTGCCTAAGTACACGTAACGGTTTGCATGAATAATTTGAGTAAGATTACAGTTAAGACAATTGAAAATGTGCATCTTAAAGTGGACATGTGATAATAGGTCGGTAGACAGGTTGCCGTTATTTCGTATGTCAAAATAGCTCCTTGTTCTTCAGGTCATTGACTTGCAATGAACTGAGCATTTTGCGTCTGCAGCCACACTCGGCTTGATCATTCACAACCAAGACCGTATGCAGAACCACCAAATAAAGAGCCCTTATGAACTGTTAAGATGTTCATGCATGATGCTTAAAAATGTTTCTACATAGTCCGCGGATGGCTAAGCTAGAAATATGCTAATGAGACCGTCTCGTACATACATGAGATTTTCTATAACAGCAGGTGGCACGTACCGAAGCCCCGCTCATGTTGATTTGATGCCGAGGGCTCTCTGAGAGACTCCACGGGTCATCGTCTTGGTCACTGACTGACTGAGCTTCTGCTGCTGTGGTGAGGGGGAAGAGACGATGCAAACTCCACCTCATTATATATAT
>NW_019768649.1:0-713 GCF_002891405.2 Cryptotermes secundus | reverse complement strand
ACTGGCAGTTTTGACACTAAAAAGTCGATCACAACCTGTTTGAAAGTGTACGTGCCTGCTCTATACCATATACCAACACACTGGTTCGAGTGTGACATCATGACATATCAATGAAGTGGTAAGACTTATGAACGGCATTCTTGAGGGCAACGCGATTCGTGTCTCGGCTGTAAAATAAACTGTCTTGGGATTTATCATGGCTTCATTCTATTCCTCCACACGCGTACGCGTGTTTACATATAGAAATTCCAACTCCTCCTCTCTAATCCTCTCCAGTTCAACGTGTATTAATATAATCTCACCGTATTCGAGGAAAATAATTTGCATAGTGATGGAACGTCATTAAACTGATCATTCACTAAGCGAAATCGCAGGAATATGAACCAATGATAACGAAAAGGAATAACCCATCGGTAATTCTCTCAGCTCTCCATAAGGGCCCGGCCCTGCTGTTCAGCTATGGTTTATCTTCGTATCTCTATATCGGCACATGAACTGCGGAGAAGTAACTGAACGTAATTCAAGACATTATAGAGCCGACAGTTGCTACGCCTTTGCTATGTAAGCTACAGCACATTTCGCCGTGTACTTAAATGAGTAATACAGGAAAATCTGTAAAGCTATTGAAATGTTCACGGCTCCGTGCTTCACCGCATCAGGGCTTCGCCGGGCGCTGAGCGCATGCGAATTTTGCCGATGACTCAGCGTGCTTG
>NW_019768648.1:0-713 GCF_002891405.2 Cryptotermes secundus | reverse complement strand
CCACGTCACACTATCATTACACAAATAAAATTAGGATGAAATATCATAATAACAATAATTTTTAGCTTGATATATATGTTTTTAATTTCATTCGGTGTAGTAAACATAACATTCATATAAAGAAATGACATGTCTAACAGGGATATGTAACTTCGTGTGTAAAAGCCGATTCCCGTTTCATAACCACATCAGATCAAAATTCATACTTACAATTTGCATACAATCTACCGCCATTCACTGTAGATAAGCACGCGCAGTTTATCCACCAACGGAACATATAATAAAATTGTTTTTTTTAGGAGCTGTGTGATCCAATCAGACAAATATGCTGTGGTCGGTGTATTCCGATTGGTACCAGACTCGTATCTGCGTAGAGATGGCAGTAGTGGAATGCGAAGATGACGACCCCGCATGCTTCCATTTCTGCTATACCAGTTGCCAGGGTGTGATCAGGAGTATAATACTGTTACATGTACACCCATTGCTAGGCAACGTATTGGTAAATAAGTTACCGCGAAGACAGATTTTTAGTAAACAGCCCGTTGCTAGATCACGTAACAATAGAGGAAGCTGTGTTTCCCGTGTCCGCGGTGACGTCACAAATAGTGGATAGTTATCACGTGATAAGTATTTTCTGTAGATCCACCCGATGCGCTAATAGACTGGCCGGATAGTGATCACGTGATATGTGTTTACTATAGGTCCATGTCCGT
>NW_019768647.1:0-713 GCF_002891405.2 Cryptotermes secundus | reverse complement strand
CACTGGTCCGTTTCTTGAGCCAGATAAGTCCATTTCAGACAATGAATTAGCAGATTCCATGAAGCAGAATCGTTCTTGAGAAGCTTGGAGTTGCTCATCAATTAAATATATGAAATTGTTTGGAAGACGCAAGTTCATTATCTGTTCACAAGAACACGCCACTGGTTCGTATCTTGAGCCAGATAAGTCCATTTCAAACACAATGAATTAGTCGATTATATGAAGCAGAATCGTTCTTGAGAGTTGAGAGTTGCTCATAGGTTGAAATCCCCCACCTTCCTTGGGGTTCAAAGATACATTACTGTGAGCTGTTTTCTGGATTACTCAGAACGAAATACGTAATGTCATCATATAACTTCATTTACGTATATAATGACAAGCCTCAGAAACAGTGGTCAGCAGAATATTGTGACTACGGCAAAACCAGATGTTGTGTTACTGTGGTGGTCACAGGTCCCAGTGTGACCAAACCTTTGCGAGATCCAGCTCCAAGAATACACAGACCCACTGTATAGTCCCAAGACATTTTGGTTTATTAATTCAAAGGTGTTTTAATGACCCTGTATCAGCTGTCATATGTTACGACGCGTCGAGTGGGTTGAAAATTATTCCACTCTGTAGTGGAAACAACTTCGACGGAAACAGTAGCGGCTACCCTGAACATGGAAGCGATACTTTCCTCCGAAACGTCGGTTCACACAAGATCTACACGG
>NW_019768646.1:0-713 GCF_002891405.2 Cryptotermes secundus | reverse complement strand
TATTGCATTAGTAAGTAAACACTAGTCAAGGTAAGAAAGGGAGACTAGGCGCAATTAGGCTCCCTGCCAGGTCGGATGACATGAGGAAATTCAATGTTGTTTATTGGTGAAACTCAATTCCATGGGAATGAAAACTGTCAGATTCAAAAGTCTGAGAAATATTAGGCATTGTTTCTTTCAGAAACACAAGTAGAGATGGTAACTCAAGCATAATTGGTTAATTTAAGTTGTTTTACTTTATAAATTTACTTATTAACTTAAACTCAAATACTAAACAGGTTTATACTGTAACTACTTATATGTATAAATTCAGAAGCTTTTCCCTCTCCCTCATATTAATAAAGTTCATTTACCCCCCTTCTACCATTCCTCTATCCTTTTATCTCTCCAGCCCTCTCTGCCATATTCATTTCCCATTACATCTATTTGTCCAGCTTATCCTCATTTCTCCCATTATGCTAGCAACATCACATTGGATTTCCCCTGAGTCTGACAGGAACATGCTATATTTATATGTGGATGTGTCAGTTCTTTTGTTCATGAAAATGAGCAAATATCTTGTGCAAGGTGTTGTCACATGTCACACAGTGACCAGAGACGGGGCTCAGATTGGTAATTAGATTTATTAACAACCCACAGGCCATGACTACAATTAATTATTAAACCATTGCTGCTTTACACAATTTACAGTCACTCCACACTAATCTCTTCAT
>NW_019768645.1:0-713 GCF_002891405.2 Cryptotermes secundus | reverse complement strand
TGGGTGGGGATAAGAGCGTCATAAGGAAACAGATTTAGGCGTCGTTTTTTATTTCCCCTGAAAACAAGTCAGCCCGAAATAATCTCAGGCTAGATTTCACCCTCCAGTTCGAAATACACGTATTCACATAGGCTGGTGTATTGCAGGAATACTAAGACATTTATTTACCAGCAGGTCAACAGGTTGTTCTGCGACATGCGTGCGGATTGGCCGCAACCTTCCTTGGATTTAGGAGTGGACTGAAATGATTCATTAATGGTCGTGCTGAACCTTCGTTTTCTACTTACCTCACAGTTTCTTGGCCTATTCAGTTAAAGAGTTTTGACATTTTTCGTAAGGTCCCTTATGCACGATTTACGTAAGACGTTCCTAAGATTACAAATAAAATATCCCTCACATATTACTAAGAAAACAAATACGAGCGCCCTTGTGCAACTGTACATAATACTTTGGAAGAAATATACATTTATAGAGGATATTAAAAGAGAAACAGGCAAAAGGTTATCAGAAAATAGCGGTACTGCTGTTATTCTGATTCTGAAACAGCTGAGTGGTGTGGTTGGTTCGTACATTCAGATATAAAACTAAAAACTATTGTCGTAATTGTTTGCTATTAAAGAAACCGACGCTCCGTATAAATACAAATTGTATATGCTTAAATAATTACTGTTACTTACTTACTTACTCACTCATGGAGCTGAGCCCTTCTTGAG
>NW_019768644.1:0-713 GCF_002891405.2 Cryptotermes secundus | reverse complement strand
GTCTGCACTTGGGTTGAAGTAAGTTTTAACTTCTTTATCAGAACTGCTTGCAACTTTTCCATTGACAGAGTCAGTATCATTACTTATTTAGCATAAATGTTCAAAGTATTTTGTCTTCCTGTCTCTCATTTAAAAACCTATATACAAAAGAAACTCTTTTGTTTTGTATGGATATGAAACTTAGTCTCTCACATTAAGAACACTGAAGGTGTTTGAGAGCAGACTGCATAATGAGATGGATAGGTCATGCAGCATTCATAGAAGAGATATACAATTAAGTTAAGAAACTGGAAATGAAGAGATTACTTGGAAAATCTAAACATATCAGAAAATAATATTAAAATGGGCATTTAAAGTAATAAAATGGAAAAGTGTGGACTGGATTCATGTGGTTTAGGACAGGGGCTAATCATAGGCTCTTGTGAGCACTACTGAACTTACTTAACAAAGCACAGGGAATTTCTTGATTAGCTGTGTCTATTAACTTTTCAAGGTGTGTGCTACACAGTTAATAGTCCTTCAAGCAAAGTGTTCCTTTCATTAAGGTAACAGTTTTGTACAATGTGAAACAATTTGGCAATGCATGAAATCTACAATTCACTAATGGAACTGCTAGAGCATGTCCAGTTTTGTGTGAAGGCAGATCATACATGATTAAGATTAATTTCTTAGTTTGTTGATTAATTACTTATGAGATTACACGCAGATTATAT
>NW_019768643.1:0-713 GCF_002891405.2 Cryptotermes secundus | reverse complement strand
TTAGAGGCTGAGTCGACCCCAGGACCGTAATGCGGCTGGAAGGATTAGGTGAATTGAAAAATTCAATGGCCTCATTTGAAATCGAACCCGCGACCATCCGGCTTGTAGCATAGTTCCTAACAAACTACGCTACCGAGCTCCCTCCCCCTCTAGTTGCATAAGAGGCGAGAAATTTCGCCTCTAATTTGTCTGCTGTATGGAGTTAGTTATGGTGCTGTAAATTCACAATTATATGTCTCCAAAAAAAAAGTGAGCGTCCGCAAGTGACATTTGTGGGGATACCCCCAAGTCCGAGAAGCGCAGAACTGTTAACCTTCCCCGCAACATGCTGTGTCGTTAGGTAGGCAGCACTGACAGCTATATGGCTGTGGCATTGGAGATGCCGTTACTGTGTATGTAATTGTTTCCATATTTGTATTTCGCCCAATTTACATAACTTAAAACAAGATGCCTTAACGTCGGACAGGCTATGAAATAGACTTACATTTACCCTCGGGAACTCTGTGTAGAATGTGGCCTACACTCGAAGTTTTAATGAACTACCCAGAACTGTTGGTACTATAATTTAACTAACAAACTCTGACACCATTGCAGACCTCTGACCGTCTTATTTTGAAACAACCGAATTTAATTTCTCTCTACTTGTTTGTTGCCTTTTGTGGCAGCAAGTTGTGTTTGTATAGAATTATTCCAAATAGCAATGCCTTACCGTT
>NW_019768642.1:0-707 GCF_002891405.2 Cryptotermes secundus | reverse complement strand
AAAACAGTGCATGCCTTAGACCGCTCGGCTACCGTGACCGGCTGACAATTTCATTACACCCAAATAACTCAATAATGTACAGAACTCTGATATAGCACGTCTTATGAACTAAATACTAGTTATTAACAGACAGAGCAGTGTCGCACCATTGCCTGAAAACCACAGACACTGGAGAGAAACTCTAATTTACTTACAAAAGTAATGCTGACATAAACATCGCATACAATTACATCCATTGTCCGTTATAAAAAAAAATCTCTGTATAACCTGCCTAATTATCCTACACACTAATTACGGGAAAAAGTTAAACATCAATTAATACTGTTTTCGAATGAGAATCACAACGGCCAACTCTACAAACAATGATGTTCATTCTTCCATGGGCGCTTTTTTTCTCCTATCTGTTGTATCTGTTTCTGAAATGGAGTTGCAGTCGTGTGAACAAAGGGCTGAGTACGCAGAGAATATAGTTGCACAAACAGCAATGAATATGAAAACGCGTCTGACGTTAATCACGTTTTCATGTTTAAACCAACACGAAAATACAGACACACTCTACTACGTCTCACTAGTCTACCACCAGTCCACTTCTGTAATTCTGTGACAGATGGATTTATGAAATGTGTGCATGAAAAGTCTTGTAATTGGGAATTGTCTTGTCAAAAATTAATGCAGTGTCTCACGTTTACATGTGACTCTAAAGGTTT
>NW_019768641.1:0-710 GCF_002891405.2 Cryptotermes secundus | reverse complement strand
TATACACGGTGCCAAATCCCAGAAGACTGCTTTCTTAATAGTCACTGCCGTGAAAGCCTCAAATCTTGTATAAAATATTGTTTGAAAGAGTAGTGAAATATAGTGGCGGTGCGTATTGGTCATTTCAGAGAGAAAAAGAATGAAGCGGAAAAAAGGAGAAATTAATACATTTAATTGGATATTCACAGTTAGACAAAAGAGAATAAAATATTAAAGTACGCGTGAAGCAGAAAGCAGATAAAATGACTGAGCCTAGAGGAAGGAATGGAAATACAATAAAAATTTAGTGTGAAATTATAATTGAACCAGACAAGCAGTTCAGAAATGTCAAGAAGAAGTTGGAAATGCGATTTTGAGACCGGTACGAGTGTTGAGGTGTCTGTTCCATTGACCTAAGTGCATTTTCTGCGTGACGATGAGACGCGGCCAATTGCTCTTCGAACATCAAGAACTGTAGCCCCGTAAAGACTTCAGTTCAAGTGGTAGAGGATGTGACCACTGACCCTCTGCCCGCAACGATATTATTTTACTTTTTAACTCCGAAGCGCCGACCCAAAATATTTGTCACGTGACTGCGGAACTGCTGGTCATATCTCTCGGTACCTCTCTCTTTATAATATTGTCACGTGTAACAGTGACTAAAGACGGAGTTCGGATTTGTAATTGGATTTATTGACCACTTACAGCTCGTAACTACAATTAATTCTTAC
>NW_019768640.1:0-712 GCF_002891405.2 Cryptotermes secundus | reverse complement strand
CCGGAAACTGGATCTGTTTCCGTCCTCAGGTGAGGGGGGAGACAGGCTGTTGGGTCTCTTAGAAAGAGCTAACTTCAATCATTGGGCGCAGGGTCCCTACAGAGAAGATATCTCCTCCTCTTACCTGAGGACGGAAAGATATCAAGTTTCCGAAACGTTCTGTTTCCTAGTTTCTATAATACCGGACGATTGACAAAGTCCCAAAACCCCAGTAATTCTGAGTATTATACACCACCGTCAGAACCCTTTAGAGTCTACTCTTTTACTTTAACCTCAAGCCCAATCTTACTTACTCTCTTTAGATCAGTATCCTTCACACCCAAGGTGACCCGTGTACGACGCGAAACTCCGCATTGTCCACTTGCCTCGCCTTTGGATTGCAATATTTTCCTCAACATTTTGTTCGTAAACACTGTAGGTTTAGGGAAATATAGCTGGAGCTGCCTCTGTGTCAAGAGTAACGCAATAAAGACATACGCACACTAATCAGAGGTGAATGGACAGCTCAACTTTCCCATCCCTTTATCCCGTGGAAACAGCTTCTGCTATTCGCCAGGCAGGAGGTTGGGTAGTCCTGAAAACAAATAAGATTTTTCAAGATCAGTAGTGCAAGTTTCATCGAAAATAATCTTTTATTTGCGAGCTGTTACTTGTGGATGAACAGACGTGACAGAATGAATCAGTACTTTCTGAAAGCTCCTAAACTAACTAA
>NW_019768639.1:0-712 GCF_002891405.2 Cryptotermes secundus | reverse complement strand
CAATATAATAAAAAGTGATATACCAAAAAATTCGTTTGAAAATATATGTATACATATTTCATTCGTGTCTTTTTTTGCAGTAATGTTCATTATTAACTTAGATGTTTCATAAGCAAATATGTCATAAGAACAATCGTTTTTATGCAGAGTAGTATCACGGAAGTACATTCTCAGATAACTATTCTCATGATGGAATCTGAATTTGATTTTTATGGTTTCCGTGCTACGTAGCAAGATATCACAGATGAATGTTCTTCCAGAACAGGCGGGAGTCGTCTTGTCGTAAAGATAGCATTAACCTCTTAACTGAGTTCTATCCAAACTCTCCACGTTCGTTCGTTATAAGTACAGTCACGAGATAACCTCATCTAGCGAAGAAGTTCACATGGCTCGATATAACCAGGTTGCTCGATTCCTCGAGCTTCTAGAACTCTGATGTAATGTTGTACCGTTACTCTTATTCTTAAATCCTGTTCATGAAAGTAACGGACAAACGTTTTCAAAAAAATCAGAAAATCAAAGCAAACTAAGCTACAAAATTAAACAATTTTCATGCAGGGCAGTATTAGATCGGGGGAAGGATTATAATTAGGACCATTTCCAAGTAGCGAGTACAGAGTAAAGTATGCAGGCAAAGAAAGTAAAGCTATCCCTGAACAGGCTGTGAAGGCCCATAGGGTTGTGAGATGTTGCGGTTCCCACATTTTATAGA
>NW_019768638.1:0-712 GCF_002891405.2 Cryptotermes secundus | reverse complement strand
TATGATAGTAATTCGATTAGGCCAAAATCGATTCATCCAGCGACAATCTTTCCATTCGACATTTTAGTGTGATCGGTTAGTCTTGTAAATTGCTGCTAGCACTCGCCAGCACAGCGATTCTTGTTTCAGAGTCTCGCGGAACTCATGACAGTATTTCGCTGTCTCACGACTCTGAGTCGTGCAGAAACGAGGTAGAGACAGACTCTTTAAATAAACGGCAAATGAAAACTGTTTTATAATATGAAATGTTCCACGTTGGTTGGGAGCCAATAATCAATATGGAATCCAATACTCTGAGACGTCAGTTAATTTCAACAGAAGGCACCATTGAAAATAGCTTCTTAGTGTTCCCAAGAACAGGTTATATGAATCTGCAGTCTTTGAAACGTAAAATTCTAAAATATATTGTGTTCTCGCTCGAGAAATATTGACTTCAACGTTGTGAATATCATTTCGAATCTATATTAAACTGCTACCTATTCAAGTTCTATAAATAAAAATGTTCCGCATTGGATATCAGACTATTGCAAGGCCGCGCATTTCATGCAACGCTACATTGCCCAGAGTCTACTGCGCATCTACGTATTAAATTGCATCATTCTGATGTATCATAGTGTTTTTTCAACTGGAATATCATTCATAAAGTTTTAGTTCGAAGGATTGCACTTCTTAATTCGAGTTCTAGAATGTAATAGTTTATACTTATTATCCA
>NW_019768637.1:0-712 GCF_002891405.2 Cryptotermes secundus | reverse complement strand
CAGAGGCATTGCAAATGCTGCTGTGTGAGCGTCAAGTCCCGTGGTACTTACAACGCACTCAGGTGGTGTTCAGCACTTCGGCTGCTTTCAGAAGCGCAAGCTCTCGTGACGCTGTCCTCCCTAATTACCTGAGATTTGGGAACAGAACACAGCGCTTCGAGTGGATAATTTATATTACCAGATTAAGCGAGAGCCTACATAGAGAAACGATTCAGTTTTATTTTTATTTTGTGTGCACTAATTAATTCTGTTATTTTTCAAACATTTGGGGAACTAATTTGTTCATTAGACTAATGTTTCTTATGGTGTCCATTGTTTGAGATGTATATGTAAACTCCCGAAATGTCCTCTGCGCCAAATATACCTCAGAAAATGAAATGTCTAAATTATTATAAGTACAGAAAAATATTACTATTAATGATAATCTGTAGTTCGGTCTGCCTCATTTTCTGTGTATGTGATTTATTTAAGAAGAACGGAGATCCTTCCCAGAATGATAATGTGGCATGTAGACCTGTTGCTAAGCAACGACAGTGAAATAAGGGGCAATAAAACAGCATTTGTTAGATAACGGCTACGCAAACAGACACAAAAGCAACATGCGGTTCCATCGAGAGCTGGTTACTAAGTCCGGGGCACTTTGGGAACCCACAGAGGAAGGGGAAATTCCGCTGCTGAAAGCTGACACCAAGCAACGTCATTTAAGAAGTGA
>NW_019768636.1:0-712 GCF_002891405.2 Cryptotermes secundus | reverse complement strand
TACATGGCACCACATCCCAGAAGACGGCATTCTTCATAGTCACTGACATGAAAACCTCAAATCTTACATAGCATACAACTTCCATTTTGGGGGTAATTTCACTGTAAAATATTACAGCTGTTTTCATGCTGTAATGAAATTACAAGTATCATGTGTTACTTGTGCCTAAAATGACACAACTACAGAATTAGAGTGACAATGGAGGAAACAAATCGTACTTGATAATTTATATAAAGTACTGTCATGTATGAGGGGTAGCATGACTGGTAATTGTGGGTTCCAGATTTGATGATTGGATTTATTGCACACCTCTCTTACAATTACAGTTGATTATAACAGTTCACATATTCAACTTCTTCTTGATAACGAATCTCTCACTGTATTTCTTCTGAATCTCAGACTGGTGTCTAGTCTCTAGTCTTCTATTATTAAGCGCGACCCAATGAATCTCTCAAATTCACAAATGCACCACCCTTCATAATCTTGGGAGGACCGAACAGAAGCCACCACATGGAACTGTTCATCTTTTGTTCTCCTGTCCTGTTATAGTGGAAATGCCTGGTGATCTCGAGGTTCTCCATATCCACGGACACCTCTGTTGAATCTTCATTGACATGAGAATGCGTTTTAGAGAGCTGTTGCCTAGCAACGAGTTATATTTTTCACATATTCTGGCTTTCAGGCATCACATCACATTATATCACTGAGAAAC
>NW_019768635.1:0-712 GCF_002891405.2 Cryptotermes secundus | reverse complement strand
CAAAGAAAGGCCTTGCACTGCACAGTAAGATATCTGTCCAATAAGCATCAGTATGATTGAATTGTGACAGGCTTAATGGAACCTCCCTCATCATCTGAGTTGGTCACCTGCAGTTTGCTGTGTACATGTGCATATGTGCATGCACATGTGTGTGAACACAAATGAATCTCTGAACTTTGCAGAAAATATGCAGAAATATAACAGACTTTTTATTTTCCCCTTCAGGTTGTGAAGAATACACTGAATCCTATGTGGCAGAAGTTCTCAATTCCTGTCCGAACTCTGTGCAATGGTGATTATGACCGTAGCATCAAAGTGGTATGCTATGACTGGAACTCAAGTGGCGATCACAGTCACATAGGAGAGTTTTTTGTTACACTGCGACAGCTTGCTGAAGGGCCTTTAGGGTCCAATGTCTTTCAGTGTGTACATCCACAGAAGCAGGTTTGTGTATGTTTCTGTATGGTAAGTTGATAACGCTCGTAAGCGGGTCCATTGTGATCATGACATGGCCCATCTTCAGGTTGCAGGTGGAAGAATTGACAGGCAGATGTAGAGGGTGGTTGCAAATGTGTTGAATAAGCAGTTGTAGACAGCAAACGAGTGATCGATCCATCCATCCAGCCAGCCATTTATTCATTCATTTTTATTTTATCCTGTAGATCAACATACATTGATATAGGACATGTCCATCTGTATTGTTATTGAAATA
>NW_019768634.1:0-712 GCF_002891405.2 Cryptotermes secundus | reverse complement strand
AGCCCCAGTTAAGCCGCAAACCGGTTAATCCGCCCCCAGATAATCAAGAGTTGACTGTATCTGCTCTTCTGCCAAGCCTGAAATGTCTCGATTGTAGCTACAATAAACATGTTTAGTCTTCCTGACTGTATGTGGTATATGCATACTCCTTCAGTTTGTGTGATATTTACATTTGTTTGCCTTTGTAGTAGGATCACAAGACCTGAAGAAATTAAAAGCAACAGTAGAGAATATGTACCTAGAGAAAACAAGAGCTGAGAAGGGAGATAAGGCAAAGAAAAGCAAAGGAAAAGGGAAAGTTAAACTTAAAGTTGAAGATGATCATGTAAGTAAAATTTTTGAATATGCATTCATTAAATTTTGTTGTTACTCATGTTCTCAGCAGAAGAGCTGTAATTTTTGAAAGGATGAAGTACTAAGGACAGAACTGCTGTTAGCTAGTGTGTCTAGTAGAGGTGATTACTTCATGTGGGAAAGAACAAATGTCAGATGAAGGCCCTGCAGCTTAAAACTTCGGTGTGGTGAACTTCAGAAGGTCCAGGTTTTTAGACTTTGATTATATTGGCAATTTTTGTATAGAAGCTGTGGCCTATACAAATACATTATGTTGTTATCTGGAGGTCTTTATTGAATTGGGTCATTTTTACAACCCATTTGACTGCCCTCACTCACTCATGGAGCTGAGCCCTTATTGAGAATCTGCCAATTGTGC
>NW_019768633.1:0-712 GCF_002891405.2 Cryptotermes secundus | reverse complement strand
AGACAGTGCATGCCTTAGACCGCTGGGCTACCGTGACCGGCAATTCACAAATACTTAGGGAAATTAGACTTTCAGTCCTAACCGGAACTTTCTTCATTTGTTACGGTTAGAAAAACTGCTTGGAGGGCAGTCTGGTGGTGTGACGGGTCTCGAACTAGATCTCCAGGCGGTAGCAAGGTGCCCTTGCACCTGGAGATGAGCTGGACCCAATAGGTGTGGGCAGGTGTGTCGTGTGCCGGCTGTTTCGATATACTTTCTACTTACATAATACGACGAGACAGCTAATTGACAAAGTACAATTTTAATGCTATTCCACGTAGACTTGAGTGCACGAGTAGATCCTGTCTGCTTCTTCTTTCAGAAGGGCCCACCAATCTGGAGCTACCGTATGTCGATCACACTGACCCCTCCTACAATCACTGCTCTTTTTTTACGCATTAGTTCGTTTCTGTACAGTTATACTAATTGGCTGTACAACTAAGCGAACCAGAATTCTGTAAGCGGACCTTCGTAATACGATGCATTCCAACAACTGACAGTCAGAAACTCTGTGTGGGCTAAAAGTTTTTGCAATTTAAAATCCCCCTTATAAACCATCCATGCCTATGGCGATGTTTTAAAATGTAGCCACTAATTTGTATCCATGAGTGGAAGTGAGTTAGCATGTTTTTATTCCTACACGCATTATGAGAAGTGGCAATGTCTGGACGTG
>NW_019768632.1:0-712 GCF_002891405.2 Cryptotermes secundus | reverse complement strand
GTTGCATGAGAATACCAGATGTTTGAATGCAAGGTAACTAGGAGTTTGTCGTACATAAACACGTCCTCCTGCCTTGAACCATATTAATGTGACATGACGTCTGAAGTCATAATAGACTCAGTTAACACATTCCTGCAGCAATGAATATACAAGCAACAGTTGAGTAACTTCCATTACTATGCAACATTGCTGTAAACACACCTTCCCAACAATAGAGAGGCTGTGTTTCTCTTGTCTGTACAAAGTGGTTATAGGAAGAGTTCCAAAGCTGACAGTAGTCAAGTTGAGTTTTGAGACACCAGCCTGCCAGGATATGAGCTTGGGCGCAGAGAAATTGAATTGAGTCGAGTCTTCAGAATTGGCAGTTGTGGTAGAAAGGAAAAGGGGCATTAAGCAGGTGCATTTTCTGTCAGAAAAATATTTTATACCCTCAGTGTAAGTAACTAAATATGTGGATAAGGTGTTGGGTTTGTGAAGGAGAACTGTGTATAAGAATTTTGTGTGATTAGGAAAATGGTTATCGTAAAATTGAAGATATGAAAAATGGAATAATGTAATAATGGCAATACTGTGTGTGCTTGTGAAACAGAGTTGCCAGAACCGATTTTACCTCCGCCTGAGCCATTGCTCTCGCAGTTCGCGGCTCGTCCTGTATTCGTAGTTGGTGAGGTTGACGATGAACGTCTCAGCTCTACATACTGGCTTGCACCTC
>NW_019768631.1:0-712 GCF_002891405.2 Cryptotermes secundus | reverse complement strand
TTTTTTTTTTTAATTTCCCCAATCCTTCCAGCCGCATTATGGCCTTGATGTCGACTCAGAATCTAACAGAAATAAGTACCAGGAATCCGAGATGATGCCTTTGTAATAATATCTGCCATGTCGATGGTTGTCCCTGAGAATTTTCGACAGGTTCGTTAACTAGAGAGCAAGAAATATTGCATCACAGGAGCGCAATTTAGTAGCCGTAACGTTGGTATTGTTAGGCAGTCTTTTGTTATGTTGTTGCAGCCATTTTTATAGCGAATTCAATAGATAGTTGGACGCCATCGTGTATGAGGCAGGTTCAACTTTCTATGTAAAGTTAGTTTTACTAACTCTGTGGCCAGAAAATTAATTAACGCGTTAATTACTTTGAATCCAATTTCGTTGCAGCAGTAGATGACGTAACTAGGGCGCGAGGTCTGCCAACACAACAAATCCCACTTATTCATTAGCACTGCGTGCAGTTCTTTTGTCATCATCTATTAACGTACTTTAAAAGTTTTGTTATTTTAAATTATCCTGATGGTGGGGGGAGAAGTTAAAGTGAAAGTATTCCAAACTTTCAGTGTGACAAATTTTTCTTAAGTATTTTTCTACTGAAAGTGACCTTCACCATTATGAAACATTATTTCTGTGGCACACACTGCTTTCTTTTCAAGCTTATATAGAAATTCGGTAAAGTATAAGGAAAAGATGCCGGTCACGGTAG
>NW_019768630.1:0-712 GCF_002891405.2 Cryptotermes secundus | reverse complement strand
GTATAATTATTTGTAGTTACGATATGTTAGCATCCAGTAAACCTATTCATCAATCCAAACCCAATCTACAAGTCACGTGACAATACTATATGCATCCTCCGGGTATCAAACGGAAGACG
This sequence comes from Cryptotermes secundus, assembly GCF_002891405.2. Lineage (NCBI taxonomy): Eukaryota > Metazoa > Arthropoda > Insecta > Blattodea > Kalotermitidae > Cryptotermes > Cryptotermes secundus. The sequence goes on along the minus strand of NW_019768630.1, from coordinate 593 downwards.
GCGGCAGTGAGATCCTCCAAAATGCTGAAAACCTCCTACCTAATCACACAGCGTCAGAACACAGATGACCACGATATTTTCACCGTCGTGAAGAACTCCAAATGCTTATGTGACGACTGCCTACAGACCTATCTGGAATTTCGCTCCCTTTAAAGGAGTGGCAGGACAAATCAAAGACTCTCAAGTGCGCCCACCATGAGTGCTCATGAAATACAACAGATATGTTTAACTAGAATTCAATTTTTACCAATAATCGGTCCAATCTTTGAATTTTTCTGCACATCCCGAATGAACTCAATGCTGCATTGGACTCACTACCACTAGAAGTATGGGTGACGTTGCAGCAAGTGGTCTGCTACCTGTGCTTGCATGCGTATGACCTGAGCTAATACCTTCACTTCTCTATAGTTCCTAAACACTGTCCTGCAATTCGGCAATACCGTATAATTGACCTGGACTTTCTTTTTCTGCAATAGTATCTGAGTAAATCGCAGTACGCATGCGCAGTCTTATTCTGCCCTCATTCGTGAGTGGTTTGTAGCGGTTCTCGCACTTCAAGTTAACAGTGAATTAACTACATGTACATTTTTTTT
>NW_019768629.1:0-711 GCF_002891405.2 Cryptotermes secundus | reverse complement strand
ACAAATAAAATTAATTCTATGGATTGCAACCATGCAGTAAGCGAAATAGAGTGTGATTGAGATGAATATCTCCCTAATAATTTAAAAGCTTTTTATTTTCGCAATTTCTGACAATATATTTGCACTTGAAAATAATATGTTTTATTGTTATGCCCATAAATAAATACAAATTTAATATGAGCAAACATTTATTGAAGTCAGAGCATATAATTTTGGTATTATAACCATCTGGAATACGCCTTCCAGACATCAAAGCTCGTCGTAAAACAACCGATATTAATTCCGTTAACTTAACAGCTTGTAACTGTAAGTAATATTTTAAGTCTCTTGATACATACGAGTATATCTATTCTCAAAATTCCACAGGATTTTTAGATAGAGAAACTCTTACTGAGCGCTTAAGTAATTAAAATATCTTAGCTTCACATAGACGGCCTACACTGTTAAGAAAATCCGATAGACCCCGCGTTACCAATACGGCGATCGAAATTTGAGATATTAACACGCAAGGTCGATTAGACATGTCTGTATAAACATCCGTGTAAATGTTGGATACGGAGATCGAAGTTTCGACAAATAAAATACAATTTTTTACGCCATAGATTTTTTACTAGAGCCGGGATAGCTCAGTCAGTATAGCAACTGGCTACGGGCTGGTCGACCGAGAGGTTGGCGTTCGAGTCCCGGTAGGGTCAAGAATTTTCACTTCCC
>NW_019768628.1:0-711 GCF_002891405.2 Cryptotermes secundus | reverse complement strand
TGTGTGTGTGTGTGTGTGTGTGAAAGTAGGATTAATCGTGAGAATACTTCTATATAAATCTGATGCCTATTTTGTATTTTGTGTACCTGGCTCCTGCTGAAATAATCCCATTGGTTGTTCTGTTTATCCTACTTCCATGATTTGATAAGTAAAATTTCAGTGTCCATATATTCGTATGTGTGCTTGTATTAAGTATTGAACCCCCGACGAAATTTCAAGCGACTTGACATGTGTTTCATGACGTAGAAAGCTGTGTGTTCTTTAACATTTTACCGTAAATGATACAAGCATGGCGTCTGTACTAACTTGTGAGTTGGGATACCAGATCAAAGTAAGGTCCTCACATTTTATGTGGAAATAAGTCTTCAGCAATACGAACACAAATAAGAACAATAATTTAATTTTGACAGCGGTGTATTTTACAGGACGCTAAGCGTGGCTGCAACATAAAACCCATATTTAGCTCTTATTGTTATATATTGTAACGGATTTGATCAACGCGTTGCCAAGTAGCAGCTCTGTAAGCACGCTTCAACACGCAACAATAGAGGAGACTGTGTTTTCCGCGTCCGCGGTGGCGTCACGCAGCTGTAGGTGGTGGTCACGTGACATTGTTTCCTGTGATGCGTGTCCGTTCCCCGGTTACATAGCTGACAGTATTTGTTCGGTTCAGGGACGAGTCAGTTCTCGGTAGGAGATAACCACGGGAAG
>NW_019768627.1:0-711 GCF_002891405.2 Cryptotermes secundus | reverse complement strand
CTACAACACCCGCAACCCATACACACCGACTCAAGTAACAAGTGTGGAAGGCTTTCCAGTGGTATGTTGCAGTTATGGTTCCCGAACGAGTATACTTATCATATGCTGCTAATACTCATAGATGCGTGTATAACATTTGAGTATACGTGTCGGGTATTCGAGCTCGTTTCTTGGGACGGGCTGAGATATCCTTTTCACGACACGTCCAGGCAGACTATTATACCTGTTCAGCCTCTTATAGGTCTTATACGCCGAGATGTTGAAGGCGTGGGTCTTACCTCCACTCTCTTTTCCACTTTCCTTAGGAAAAGGGTAATAATACTGTCACGTTTATGAGCGACTATTTACGGGGTTCGGATTGGTAATTGAATTTAATGAACACTTACAGATCGTAAGTACAAATAATTATAACGATATCGCCAAATCACTACAGCACGCACTAAATGTGAAACGTTGTAAATGTCTGAATTCATGTTCCAAGTTCCTCTGATCGTAATACAGGGCAATAGAGAAAGAACTTCACAGTTTAAGAATATTATCACTTGAGTTAGAGATAGACAGGTTTTTGTTTGTTTGGTGGATAGATTTATTGACCATTTACAGATCGTAACCACAAATATCTATAACATTATTGCTGATTCCCACACTAGAATCATTCGACACTGTCTTCTCAGTCTGCTTTCACTAGTCTTTATTGGTAACAGCTCTCAA
>NW_019768626.1:0-711 GCF_002891405.2 Cryptotermes secundus | reverse complement strand
GGGTTTGGATTGGTAATTGGATTTATTGCACACCTGCAGATCATAACGACACGTAACTATATTGCTATCGCTACTTCACACACTCTACAATTTACTACAGCACGAGCCAAGCATTTCAATCTTCTGTGTCTTCACGGATTGTTGCCTGGTAACTGCTTCCAACGGCGGACATTCCTCCTACTCTGGGTTCCTAATTATAGCCGTGCCTCAGCTACCAGCTTCTAACGACAACTCACAACGCGCCAACTGCAGCTGTCCTCTCAACAGACTGCTCACCAACCTGCTTGCTTCAGTCCACTCTTCTCAACAGAACTACACTCACTTCCAGACTGACGGGCACTTCCCACTGACCTACTTTCTGAGTGACTGACTGAAACTCAACTAAATAAATTCTAGACCTGTCCTACCTATAACATCTCGGCACGAACCTCGTTGAAAACACCTCTAATCATTGTTATATTTCAAATGTTGCTTGTTAGGAATCTGTTGCTTAGCAACGGGCGTTGTTTACTGGGTTATTCCATACAAACTGGTCTACATGCTATAATTTTAATAGCCATTGGAATCTCAAGTTATTAATATTCTGTAGGCTTATCGGAGATATTGATGACATTCTACATAACGAGCCCTTGCGGTCGTCTTATTCGTAGCCTGCTGTGGAGTTCTTTTGGGAAACTTCTGAGAATTTGATTTACTTGTGTCATACTATAT
>NW_019768625.1:0-711 GCF_002891405.2 Cryptotermes secundus | reverse complement strand
TTTCTTTTATTGTAACCCAGTATTAAGAACTGAATTGAATGATCACTCTGCTGCTACCTTGATAATCCGAACTAATTAAAGCACTGCTTTATTCGGATTACAGAGATTTTCGGATTACTGAATTTCAAATAATAGTCTTTATTTTTTATAAAATTCTTTATTCAAGATATATTCTCACGTGTGTGTGACTCTCGACGGGTTTTTAGATTGGATATTGGATTTATTATCCACTTATATACACCACTCTGAACTACAAGCAATTACAGAGTCACCGCTGATCACCACAATTTATAAATCACCATAGCACCCGCTAAATATTTTCCAGCCTGCTATGTCTTCACCAGACGTTCCATAGTTAAGGCTTCTAACAGTGGAGATCATTCAGCTTCCTCTTTCAATGGCGGCTCCCTTCCAACTGTCCCTTTTCTTCACAGACTTCTGTACACAACTGACTCAGTTGTCCCAGTTGTCTTCCTTATAACCCTTCTGAATGGAGCGAATATAAAACACAATTTCCCACAATACCTCTGTTATTGTATGCGTACCCGCTGCCGCTGGAGCGTGTTTACCGAGTCGTTGCATAGAACCGGCTTTGATCTATTTGCTTATCTCGCGGTCGTTGCAAAGTAACGGCTCTACACGCTAGAATTAACTACTGGAATACGCGTACGTTCAACTACACGCCGGGCTGGGGGCGGGTGACAGCTGTGT
>NW_019768624.1:0-711 GCF_002891405.2 Cryptotermes secundus | reverse complement strand
CTACGGGCTGGACGACCGAAAGGTCTGATTTCCGACTCCTAGTAGGACCAAGAATTTTCACTTCTCAATGTCGTCCAGGCCGGCTCTGCGGTTCACCCAACCCCCTATCCAATAGGTACCGGGGGCTCTTTCCCCAGGGGTTAAGCGGCCGAGGCGTGAAGCTGACTACTCACCTCCATACATTCACTCCCCCATGCTTCTTTCTGGCGTAGTGCTTAATTAACTAAGCACAGGAACAACTTTACCTTTTCTATACGACACAATGCAAACCTTAGAGTCCACCAAACCAAGACAACTACACTGACGTTAACGCCATTATCACAATCAATTACGACACACTTTCTTGATGTAGCTTAAGAATATTAAACACCCAACACGTTTCGACTTCTACAATGTAAACTTCATGGGTATATACTTATGATACAACAAAAATTATCTCAAGGTTGTGTTATCTGTGGTTGTAAATGATTTTCAGGACTCATTGTTTAAAATCTATTCCGTTGCTTTCTTAAATATTAAAGAGTTCTAAAACCATTTACAGCCAAAGATAACCTTGAGACAGTTTCTATGTTGCATCATACGTACATACTCCTGAAGATGACACTGTAGAAGTAAAAAAAGTACTAAATCTATCCCTTTAACAGGCCGTGGTGGCCCACAGGGTTGACACGTCGAGGCTTCCACGTTTTCTAGACATTCAGCTCACAGATG
>NW_019768623.1:0-709 GCF_002891405.2 Cryptotermes secundus | reverse complement strand
GCGTAGTGCTTAATTAGTTAAGCACAGGGACAACTTTACTTTTTCACCTTCACCCCTATAGTTGACGTAACGTTGCAATTATTAATCCATTAAAGCTTTATTTCTTTGACGCGAACTAAGGCTTCAACATTCGAGACTCGTGGCAAACAAACTGAGGCTCACCCCTAACAACTTTCGTACACCAAGCCCTGGAAATTCACACGACTCAGGGACACTAAATTAGACCATTACCCTAGCTGGGTAGAAGCGGATATGTTACAGGATTCATATCCCTAGGGATCTAATGGGAACACGAAGGATGTGGACGCCAGTACAAGACGTAGGCGGTCACAGAGAAGGGTGACTGGCGGTGGGGTGAGGTGGGGAGAACAGTCAGATCTCCCACAGGAATCTCGGTTAATTTAACGCTGCATAGCCTGGCATTAAATTGGCAGCAAACAATTCTTCTCCTTCGCACAGACAAAACAAAACCAATCGTATGTGGTGCGACACGAGGAAAAAATATATACAACATCGTGTTCTCTGCAGTTCAAATTCAGAGTGTGCTGCACATGCAGACACCGAGCGCGCCATGCGGTGATAAACGGAACCAAACGCTGCAATCAAGTAAGACCATTTACTAGCACTTACCCTAATTAGAGAGCGGATTTCTGGAAATATAGTCATGTATCCGGGAGGTTCTCGGTTCGAATCTCTAAACCGGCTATCT
>NW_019768622.1:0-711 GCF_002891405.2 Cryptotermes secundus | reverse complement strand
TAGGAATGTTGTAGATTCGACTGTGATTATATGTTCTCTCTTGAGTTGCGAATTTTAACACGAACAGGTTTGAGTTGTGCTTTCCGCAGTAGAATTAATCAATATATTTTTCCGAGGTGTACTCAGGACCGGTGTGATAATTGCAATTTTGACTTTTTATGGGTTTTGTTTTAATTTCCTGCACCAGCTGACATACAAATATGCGTATTTTCAGGTTGAAGTAGTTGTCCATTTTAATATGGGCATTAGCAGCAAACAGATGCTACACTCATTTGTATGCCTTCCAGGGACAGGGATATTAAGACATACAGCGTACGTTATGAAGAACTGTGCATTTCAGAGAAGACCTGTGTAACAGAAGAGAATACAAGGATACCAACAGCACAGGTAATGTTCATTTTCTTAATTACTTTCAAACTGTGTTTATTGTTGGTCTCATGGAAGCTCTTTTGTTGTTATATGTTTTCTGTTTTGTTCTGTTTTCTTTCTCTCTCAGGTCCCGCTCATATCCTGCGCCTCACTGTGGCGAGCGGGTGAAACAAAGAACGGTGCATTCCCGCAACTGAAATCATTGTTACTTTGACTGTGTCAGCCTCCATTTTAGTTGAGGCCTACGTGTGTATAGTTTTGTTCCGACTGCCTGTCAAATATATCAGAATTGTTTCATGACTCTGCATAAACGCCTGTTAGCTTCTCTGGTTTGTTGTCTGT
>NW_019768621.1:0-710 GCF_002891405.2 Cryptotermes secundus | reverse complement strand
CAAAAAGATCAACTCCACCCATGCCATGGTTGTAGAGTTTTACAATCTCTGGTCGATTGATAGTAACATATTTATTTTGTTTCTTGTCCCAGCGTTCAACTTTGTCAGTTTCTCCTTTCCCAATAAAATTTGAACCTAGAACAACTGTTTTGTTGTCAACCCATTTTACCAGTGTTATGTCATCTGTGCTGCAAATTTCTTCTGAAAATCCTCTTTCCTTCTTCAGTGCCTCCTTGTCCGGCATTAGAGGAGGATTAGCAAAACGGTTGACTCTGACAGTTCCAGCAGCACAGATGTTTTCTTGTTTCAATGCTTGGAAAAGCTTGTATGAGGAAAAAAATTATCAAAATATATCTTATGCCCCATTTCTTGTTTTATTCTCTGGGCTAACTGTAAAACTACTGTTGGTCCTTGCCCAAATGCCTTCAACAAAGATTCTTGAAATTCAGTTGATGCTCCCTGATAAAGAATAAAATCATAAGCTTGTCCACTCTTACCACATAACATGTACATTTTGATACCCCATGGAGTTGGCTTGCCCTTCACATACTGTTTTACAGAGAGCCGCCCTGTAAATGGGATCATTGCCTCATCAACTGCTAACTCTTCCTCCGCAGGTAACTCTAGACATCTGTTACGCAGGGCAGTATATATAGGCCGAACTTTATAAAACCTGTCTTTATTGTCAGCTGGTATATCCATGTTGTTAA
>NW_019768620.1:0-710 GCF_002891405.2 Cryptotermes secundus | reverse complement strand
TTCTCAGAAAATCTGGATGTGCAGCCAGAAACTCTGACCACTAGACCACAGTGGCGGTCTCCAGCCACTACTAGAACCAACAAAATGACTATAATAAATAAGTAGTGTGTTCAGGAAGGAAAGCCCTGACTTGCCAAAATGTACTCTGAATGATGGTGGAAATCAGGAGGCCTGTGTTGACAAATACGATGAAATGACAACTTTATTACATGGAAATCTGTACAGGAAAGGTTCATGGATGGCCTATATTTTAGTTCCAGCACAATTATATCAGTATTCAATATTTATTTTTTCTTGCTCATCTGCATTGTCACCAATGTTTTAGTGTTTAAATCACTCACTACAGCTCACTTATCCCTCTGATTACCTTATTTTAGGATATCTGCAATCTACATATCATTTGTGTTTATACATAATCCAAAAGACACAAAAAATATGTAATGATGTACCATTACAAATTATGTTCAAAACTGTCACACAGGAACCCAGAGAAAATATTCTTTACAATGATGACAGGAACAAATTCATTTACCAGCATGATCAACTGTAACCTGAGGTAACCTGATTAAGAACATTATTGCTTATACGTATTGTATGAGCAAAGGCATTCTCAATTATGCATAAGCTGATGTTGCCTGAGATTTGTTTGGCCTTCGAAGGCTTTGTTACACACATCACAAGAGTAGGGACATTCTCCAGTATGGACAATA
>NW_019768619.1:0-710 GCF_002891405.2 Cryptotermes secundus | reverse complement strand
ATTGGCAGCTCCTCCAGAAGGGCTCAGCTCCACGAGTAAGTAAGTCCTGTATAGAGCCACATGCAGCGAGAAGGATACCTGAATGATCATTCACAATTATGAACTTCTGGTTATACAACAGGGCATTCCCATCTGCAAAATGAATTACCAAACAAAACACTGCATGAAGCATCACTTTAAACGTATAAGATGAAAACCTCCAGACCCTGTGTACAGCTCCACAAAATGTAATTTCCAGAAGTGCCATAATCAAATAATTTAAATCTGTATTAAATGATTTACTTTAGTCTATTAATTGGTTAATATTTGCGAACACTGTTTATTACATATTCTAATTCAACTCACACAAAGGATACATTAGATCTGAGATGAACAAAGACAACTGTTTAATTTTCTTCCTGACAAAATGTGGTGCTGGCTAATTTATGAAGGATACGGGATAACTCAAGTATGACAATCCAACACCAACACTTGCTGACATGTTGGTCATTTGGACAATACGACCGTGCTGCATGCAGTTCACACAACACTCTCACTACTCACCTTAATCAGTGAAGGTTACAGAGCACAATTACACTTCGTTTGTCTTATTTACATCAAAAAATGACAAGCAATCTATGGTTACTTTACAATGCGAAATCATGTTTTGGTTTGGTACGCAAGGGAGAACATGTGTTTTGCATCAGACACATTGTGGCAACAGTTGGGCT
>NW_019768618.1:0-710 GCF_002891405.2 Cryptotermes secundus | reverse complement strand
AAGAGTAATATTGTATTTTAGCGTCATATTGTATGTATAATATTGTGACATGACGCCTGAAAGCCGGAACAGTTCATTACTAGATAACAGCTTGGTAAACTGGTTACCAAGGAAATGAACACGCACTCTAGAAGAGAAGAACTGCCAGAGGTAAACACACCTCTATAACAACAGAGGAATTGTTACGAAACGGTGTTTTCTGTTGGGGCCGCCCCATGGCTAAACAACGAGGATTTCAGGCCAGCGGAAATAAGAATTGAGAGTATGTCTTGAGATGGCAGTAAAGATGATTGAGGAGAAATGGCAAGAAAGCATTTAGGCTGTGAAAAGAAGACTTCATATGTGCTGCAGTTACAGAGAGACTGGTACAATTACTGTGTCAAAATCCGTTGCCAGAAAACGGCTAGCGGAGACTGTAATTGACTGAGGACACTAGTGTTTGTAAGAGTGAATTGTAAAGTGTTGAGATCGGCGATAGCGTTGTATCATTTGTAGTTATGAGATGAGCGTATAAGTGCAATAAATCCAATCATCCAATATAAAACTCGTCTAATACTCACAACCCTGCAACATGCGACAATATTTTATTCGGTTTCAGTCTCACAATATATCTATATTCTATGATAACTATACAGTTTCTACATTATGATAAGGGGACACGCGGAAGCGTAGTTGGTTGAGGCACTATGTTACAAGCCGGAAGGTCGCGG
>NW_019768617.1:0-708 GCF_002891405.2 Cryptotermes secundus | reverse complement strand
CGTGAGCCACTTTAATTAACTTTATTTTGCTGAGGCAGGTACACAACAGACTCGCATGTATATCCTACAGTGACGGCGAAACAGAACATTTGGCTGGAAATAGGCACATGTTTTTAAAAACAGTGGAGCTTTAATGGGAGAACCCTGAAATTGTCTAGTTATAGGGATGCGGGTTAAACACTAATTCATGGGACAAATCTATTTGAAAATCCGATAGTCTCTCAGGTAATAGAGATATACAATGCCATTTATGGAACCTGAGGTTCATTACCGTGTTAATAAAAGCCCGCCACTGGACTTTATTCCAAAGGAGGTTAATTCAGTCTGTACCCTGTTTATTTGGGATATGTTTTGTTTTAATGTTACCCCCGCCTACGCCTTTCTGTCCCAAGCAACCTCTTCGCTTGAGGTTTGCCAGCTGAAACCTGTATTCATTACTTTCCTGCGAGAGCTCTGCGCTCAGTTGGCACCTTAACAATATTTCGCGAAGAGAAGTTACTTATTGCAATTGCCTACAGGCTCCTGTGCGTTACCCCTAATCTATGTTCAGGTTTCATGGCCTTAGGGTGTCATAACTAGTGGAGTCATTGTTATGGTGATTCAGTGTTGTCGCCAGTGGGAATGGAGTCATGACAAATCAGTTTTACTTTGTGGTCTTATAACTCACTAAACTTCGCCGACAAGCGGCGGTCGCTCGGTCGGTATAGT
>NW_019768616.1:0-708 GCF_002891405.2 Cryptotermes secundus | reverse complement strand
CACTTCCTACCACATCACACATTTCTTCCATACACAGCGCACCACACACAGCCAGGGTTGTGAGCTCCTGGTCCACAGACATGTAGGCATCAAAGTGCACACCAGCGGTGCTTGCCCCCAGGCAGGCCTAGTCACTTGGCTGCGTCAGTCCTTTTCTCTGATCGGTTTTTCTCCACCACTTCTGTGATTCCCAGTCATTCTTCTGAAGTCCAAGCTTGTTTTACAGGAAACACCATGTGTGAGAAAATTGTTTTAAAGATAATGACATTAACAATAACATGAAGCACTGTAGAGGATCAGACACATGATGAACTGTGTACTCACCTAGGCGAAAGCATGAATTGATTCACACTAACATACAGGAAAGTTTTCCCAGGTGGACGAGTCTCTTAGTGAGACTGAGTCCACTTGGTACTGCTGCTATTACTGGCCTATTATACCAACCCCAGATGACAGATGATGGTGGTTGTGGAGCAGTTGGTGGAATGAAGATTGACAAGGGAAGCCAGAGTACTTGGAGAAAATGTGTTGCAATGCCACTTTGTCCACCACAAATCCCACATGATCTGATCCGGGCTTGAACCCGGGTTGTCGCAGTGGGAAGCCAGTGACTAACTGCCTGAGCTATGGCATGGCCTGGAACAGTCTCTCTTCAGCCCCTCCTCCCCTCTGGCTGATTGTATGGTAGGTAAGATGCACTCAAGGTTA
>NW_019768615.1:0-710 GCF_002891405.2 Cryptotermes secundus | reverse complement strand
TTTCTCACTTGCCAGAACGGACAGAGGAAGACCACAAAATACTCGATCATTGATGATGATCTTCTGACGAATTTTAATCTGGGACCTCACGAAAACGAAGCAGGACAACTACCTCCTAGGCCGTGAACTTTTGGGTGTTCTTACGTCCATTTAGTACTCAGACATCATGAATATAGAGGGAATGCCATTAAAAGTACTTACCCAGATCATCCAACAATGAATTCCAATCGAGCTGATATATGGCTCCTGTAAAGAACGAACAGTAGCAGCTTAAACCCCAACATTCCTTCAAAAGAATTATAAAGCATAACTGGAAATGAATAGCCAAATACAAACACTAATAATAAGGCGAGTACATGCAAAACTTCGGCCGGTATAACGGCGCAACAAGGGAAACTAACTGCAAGATACAGTTTCCTCTTTAATAATGTCATACTTACTCAGTTAGTCTGAAATTCCCTTATCTTAAAGAACCACAGATGTTATCTATATATTCTAACCAGTTGAATCTTGCCCACGCTTTAACAGCCCCACTAAACATTGCCTCACAAGCACGTTAGGTCCAAGAATTCTCTTTCGCTTGAAAATTTTCGGCTCAGAATGTAAAGACAATTCTCATATCCCTCATACGTGCTGCATAACTTCATTTCCTGCACTGAGTAAGAGTACCGACATAGGTGAGAGTACAAATTATGAATCTCATTACATAG
>NW_019768614.1:0-710 GCF_002891405.2 Cryptotermes secundus | reverse complement strand
TTTCTGCGACCCCATATGGGGTCTTTAGTCGTTTAAAGGTTAAATATTGTGAATATTCTGATCACGTTTTAGCGCTTCTACTATTCACATCTAATTCTACTTCAACTGTGCCATTCGCCATACATCTATGGACAGCAAGTATCTTCTTACTAAACTTCCCATGAATCACATTTCTTCACATCCTTTATTTCACTGATATTTCCTAAGGGCTTTAACACAGTATCAGGAAAGTCATTAGCAGGAGTTAGAGATTAATAACAGAATTTCTGACTACAGACATACATGGTAAGATGAAAATGAAAGGATGGAAGAAAATTGGATCCCAAATCACTAGTTCCAGAACTAAATTCTGTAGAAGTTTAATTACCACTTAACATTTTAAAATTCCAGGGTGCCAATTTAATTCAATTCAGAGATTCGTCATCATCCTGTCAAATACTAGGCAATATGACCTGTTAGGGTTTCATGCCATCACTTGAGCAATCTTCCTAAAATTCTCTTCTCCCTCTGATTTGTATGCTATAACCTGTTAGTATTCAGTTATTTTCCATATTCTCCTATATTGTTTTCAATTAGTTCGGTAATTTTGTAAAACCCAAAAGTTTTCATTTTGCTAAAACTCAACCAACTAACGCTGAACATGACTGCTTCTCAACAGGTACAATTCATGTGGGTCATAAACGAAAATTACAATAGTGTGGGGGTGGGAT
>NW_019768613.1:0-710 GCF_002891405.2 Cryptotermes secundus | reverse complement strand
TCTTTCACTGCCGGGAATCGAACCCGGGCCAAGCCCGTCGCAATGCCGACAGCTATCCCCTTTCCTAATTAAATAGTATGTTGATGTAATATGTTTGTGTAACATTTATTTATTGTTACCATTACTTATTGTGTAAGAATTATAGTAGGGGTTTCGTAAAACGTTTTTGGGTGCGGAAGGGCAGCGCGACGAAATTAAACTGGGAACCAGTGCATTGAGCCAACCTGGACGGCTGTTTGCCCAGGTGTGTGACGCATGCTGTGACTTCTGGCAGGCGCGTGCCAAACACGGGAGGGGTCGGTAGCCTCTGCCCCTGCGACAGGGCCCGGCTACAGTAGAATTGCTTCCCGCAGAATCAGACTGGCAAGTTGCGGTGTTCCTTAACTTTTGGGTATTTCTGGACATGAGAGATGCGGGCGCACAAATTTGCTATTATGTTTTCGTCTTATTCGCTGAGGGAGATATTTGGACTGAAGAGGGATGACTATAGAAAATCGAAGAAAACTGCATAATGTGTAGCTTCGCCAGATATCAGATCTAAGAATATGTGACGATGGTATATCGCTACAATATTGTGTTTTTGGACATCATCCATCGTCTTGTCTATTTTTTAAAAAATAGATAGGGGCTAGCTCTGTCTATTGGACTCAACTGAGTAGGTCTTACCTGAGGATGGGGACAGAATCCAGTCTCCGAAACGCTGTGTTTTG
>NW_019768612.1:0-710 GCF_002891405.2 Cryptotermes secundus | reverse complement strand
TATTATTATAATTGTTTATGCAAATTAGTAACCATGAATTACTTGTTACAGATTCACCCTATGACAATTGGAAACACTTAGCATTATACAGAACAAGGAAGTGGCGTGGTTATTTATTTCTTCTGCCTTGTCGCATCCATTTGTTTACTGCAATCATTGCAGATAATGGCAGTCCATATATTATCGTCCTCACAAATGACAGTGTACCGAATTCGGACAGACTAAGAGCTAGTCTTCAAGATTTTGTTTCAGTGTTAACGCCTCCAAGTAGTCTGTAGGAAGACACGCTTAATACCAAAACACACGCTGTGCTCTCCCAAATGTAAATCTGATTCAAGTTTTCAATTGTTAAATTGCTGATTGCCTTGTAGAATGGTTTCATATATTCTATTGAAGGTTATTCAGCAGTCAACGCGGTGGCATATATATTTTCGGAAATATGAAAAAGATATCCCTGTAACAGACCGTGGAGGCCCTTAGGTTTATGAGACGTCGAGGCTTCCACATTTTATAGACAGTCTGCTTACAGATGGCGGTGAGGTTTTCGGCTTTACGCGCCGGTCACCATTTACCCCAGGAAGATTCCTGGTACTCTGCTTCAGGAAATCTATGCATGAAATTACTGTTCGCAAACATAATAGATATTCAGCAGTTTCGGATGGTGTTTGGAGGAAAAAGTGTGAAACACTGCGCGCATATTGGCGTGAATT
>NW_019768611.1:0-710 GCF_002891405.2 Cryptotermes secundus | reverse complement strand
TGCAGTAGTATCCTCTTTGTTTTGAATACTGATTGTTGTTGTGTAGAATGTGTATTCTGTACTTCATATGTCTTATTTATGAAACACAACAGGATGCACAATATTAAGATTAAACTAATGGTATCAGTATTACAATATATGAGATTGCTGTGCAGTGTTCAGCCACATAAATTTCGAAGGAAAACCTGAATGTAAAGAGACTGCGTAGGAGATGTAAGACCACAGGAGAGAGGAACACTGAAATAAATCTTAAAGAAATGTAGGAAACATGTGACTCGAAATGAGTCCAGCTGCTGGCTTCGGGTCCCCCCCGCCCAAAATTGGGGAATTCATAAAATGTCTCTGCCTGACCATCATCTTCCTAAGAAGTTAGTACAGCCTTTATCTATAATTTTGATCAGTTTTATCGAAAATACTGTCATATATAGGGGGATACGCGTAACGAAAATGTGGGGACCCAGATCGGATGATTGGATTCTTTGGTGCTCCGGTTACAAACTCTCTTAATCACACTCAATTATAACGCTACCGCTAGTCTACGCATTTTCAGTTCACCGTTGCGCACGCACTATAATTATCAGTCTTCAATATTCGTCTCCTAGCAACGGAACTCAACAAAGACACTAACACTTCAAATCACTATAAAGTCTTCTTGTTATTTGGACTTCAATCACTCTGTACTCCTCTGTCCTAATCCATGTTCAACTAAT
>NW_019768610.1:0-710 GCF_002891405.2 Cryptotermes secundus | reverse complement strand
TTATTATGTTCGCGTAATGAATTCAGTAAAACAATGCAACTGGGGAGGCTGCAATGTTGGTATTACTGATGGGAGTGCCTTATGAGATACACCGTTGAGATGGCCTCACATGATATAATATTTTCATGTGATGGTTTGAGGATAGAAGGGATTTGGATTGGATACCTTAACACACAACTCGTGACTTAACTATCACACAAAGGCTAGTATTTTCAAAACCGATATCCACTGCGTTGCTTCGTAACCCCTACGAACAGTGGACGTTCCTCTGCTTTCGGGCCGACGTCTTCGCAGGCTGACAGCCATGTTATTTTTCTTACTGCTGCCTTAGGGCTCTCTAGACACTCGACTCGGATTCTACAAGGACTACTTTCTACCGTCAGAGTCAAAGTCAGAGATATTTTACGACTGGCGGTTAACCTTCAATCAGTTCATCTTGGCTCCAAGCCCCTCGAGACTCTTGATCAGGGTTTCTTTTGCAACTGGACCCTTGCAGTCATAGTCCGTATATAACATCATCTCTGATGAGGGAATGGTTTTGGCTTTTATGAATTAAATTGGCTTGTATTAAGTGTACTCACTAAACACTTAACATGTTATTGACAATTCTTAAACCTGCAATATACCGTAACGTGTTTTGCTACTGAAGACGTCGTTCGGATTGCTAATTGGTTTATTTAACAACCTACAAGTCTTGGCTACAGTTAATT
>NW_019768609.1:0-710 GCF_002891405.2 Cryptotermes secundus | reverse complement strand
TAATGCACGCAATACGCAATATACGCAATTGAACTGCCTTCTAAATTTTATGTTTGTGACAGAACTCAGTTTTCTTTCTGTTTCAAGATAATGGCATATCTTTACACAACAAATGATATTGAAACGAATGCGTACTTGTGCTGCGAGTTTTATTTCCAGGCGCTATTTCCAGTGCGACACAAAACAAACCAGGATCCGACGCGCGCCCGAGTACCAGAAGGGTGAGACCCACTGCTCTGGAATCTTGAGCGGAGACTGTACATTGCACGAAGGTCTCTGAACCGCCCGGCGTCCATCAACGTCCACGTTTTTGCACTGAATAATAAGCCTACTTGAATCGCGTGCCGCATCCCGGACTCTTAGCCACCTGCTCCTTACCGCGGAAGCTCGGGTTCAGTCCCAGGGCTCTTCATATGGGACTCGTGGAGGACAAAGTGGCCCTGGGGCAGGTTCTCCTGTAAGCACTTCAG
Organism: Cryptotermes secundus; assembly: GCF_002891405.2. NCBI lineage: Eukaryota > Metazoa > Arthropoda > Insecta > Blattodea > Kalotermitidae > Cryptotermes > Cryptotermes secundus. The sequence continues at coordinate 240 of NW_019768609.1, read as the reverse complement.
TCTTGCCCATCCAGTGGCCATCCTTCCAATGCTCTGTACCCATGTATCTTCAGGGACAGGCAGAGGAGGCACACTTGAGGTTGCGATATCAAGGGACTCAGTCACACCCTACTCCGAAATAGTCACTGCGCATGCGCACACTGCCGCACAAGTTGAGGGATCTAGACTATTTTGTTTTTGCATCAGTTGTGTGAACATTTCCCCCCACTCACTGCCCAGTAAAACTGAATCTGTTTTTTT
>NW_019768608.1:0-709 GCF_002891405.2 Cryptotermes secundus | reverse complement strand
AAAACTTATACGTTTATTGGAGCATACTCTTAAAATTGTAAGATTCAGAGTTAAAACTGAATCTTTTGAGACCAAAAAAGGACTCAGACAAGGAGATGCCTTGTCATGCTGTTTGTTTAATCTAGCACTAGAGAAGGTTATATGAGAGATACCTTACCCCATAAATCTCTACAGATATTAGCATATGCTGATGATATTATTGGTAGATATGAAAGAAGAATCAAAGAGGCTTATGTAAAGCTGAAGAAAGCAGCACTACAAATGGGGTTAACTATTAACCAAGTGAAAACTAAATTTATGGAAGTTAGCACTAATAAAACTAAAGAAAAGCATATTATAATAGATAACAGATAGAGTAAGTGAATTTCGATACCTTGGTTCCATAGTCACCTGTGATAACAATATTGATGTGGAAATTAATCGTAGACTAAATAGGGAAAATAAATGCTGTTATGGAATTCAGAATTAACACAGATCAAAACTTCTAAGAAAAGATACTAAATGTAAAACATATAAAACCCTTATTAAAACCTGTTGTACTTTATGGTGGTGAGAGCTGAACACTCACTATATTGAAAGAAAATAAACTGATAATTTATGAAAGAAAAATTCTAAGGACGATCTATGGCCCAAGCTATATGTATGGAATATGGAGAATAAAATATAATGATTAATTTTATAAATTTCCCACAGCTGCGGCCCGGGTTCG
>NW_019768607.1:0-709 GCF_002891405.2 Cryptotermes secundus | reverse complement strand
CTATGAAGACGTATGGGGGAGTAGAGGTAGACCATTCTTGACCTCCGAACTAGTTTGAGGTGAGCGGTCAGCTTCACGCCCCGGCCTCCTTACTCCCGGGGAAAGAGCACCCCGTACCCATCGTAGAGGAGGCTTTGTGGGCCCCCAGAACCGGTCTGGACAATGTGGAGAAGAGACAGATCTTGCTTCCTACTTGGACTCGAACTCCGACCCCTCGGCCATCCTGCCCGTGGCCAGTTGCTATACCGACTGCGCTGTCCCGGCTCCAGTAACAACCTGTGTTTCTAATATTTTAATATTACGCCCATCTTTCCATCTGTGCTCTTGTCTGCCAGTTCGGCTTCTCCCATGTTCCATGCGTTTCTGCTGAATTTTCACCGAGGTTGTGCTTGGGCGAGTCCACCGCGCTGGGTTTCTTCAGTACCCCCTTCAGCCTCCCCCAGTCAGCAGTCAATTGGCGCGTAGCCCAATTGACTGCAGTGCGATCACTGCTCCAGCGCCCGTCTTGCAGTCAGCTCATTAGCTGCCCCTCCGTTGGGCTGGGTTCGAATTCCATTTGGGGCATTCGTGACAGTCCTAATTCTTGTGTTATGGCGTTACAGGTCTTGCGATGGATTGGTTATCCATCTGAGGACCGTGACCACGGGAAAAGACTTAGGTTTTGAAGCACCAGGAACCCCGCGTTACTGAGCGCTAGATACGATTGGCT
>NW_019768606.1:0-709 GCF_002891405.2 Cryptotermes secundus | reverse complement strand
TTAATTCAATAAATGCAGCCCACGTTGGAACGAACAGCCACAATGTCCTACTTAAAGGGTTCGGTCGGTACACTAGTTAGCCATTTATATTAATAACAGACTAACTAACTATCTGACTAACTAATTAAGTAAATAACTGACTTCATGGAGCTTCTCCCTTTTAGAGAAGCCGCTGGTCGCACAGCTATTCAAGAATTTCCCTATATTTTGTGGAACCTGGAAGTTTATTACTGTGTTGACAAGAGTCCTCCACTGCTTCCTATTCTGAGGCAGAATAATCATTCATGTCATCCTATCACCTCAGCCGATTTCTTTAAGATCCATTTTAATATTATCCTTTCACGTAGGTCTATATATGTGGCTTCCCGACCAAAACCCCTATATGCATTTATGTTATCCTTTACGCATGCTACACGCTCTGTATAGCTCATCTCTCATGACTTGATCTTTCTGATCATACGTAATTAGCGAAGAGTTCATGTTATGAAAGCCATTATTATGCCAGTTACTCGAGCCCCCTATTATGTTAATATCAGGTAAAATATAAAAGCCTAAAACGTATAAAACCTAATGCTAATTATACTTAGAAAGGGATAATTGTTACCACATTTCTTGTAGAGACAGAGAAGCAGAGTGCTGAAGGTTTAAAGTTACACTGTTCCAGCTATCAACCTTTGTGAGAGAAAATACACCGTAGGACTCTTGTAAT
>NW_019768605.1:0-709 GCF_002891405.2 Cryptotermes secundus | reverse complement strand
GTTACGATCTGTAAGTGTTCAATAAATCCAAATACCAATCCAAACCCCGTCTATAGTTACACATACACGTAACACTATTTATAACCAATAAACTAAACATAAATTAATTCTGCTAGATTCGATGAAAGACAAATGCAATGTCCGCAACCGACTAAATCTGAGGCCGGAATGTAAAGCCAAACTCCAAATTCCATGGGTTATAAGGTAGAACGAAACAAGTTTCTTAAACATGAATAAATCAACGCTTTCCATGGACAGTCAATTGAAAGTAAACTGGTGCATACCATTAAATTCACAGAGCGACAACTGGATCCAATCCAGCACACGAGACTGTATCTACAGCCATATATAGTACCTCTCTGCGAGGATTCAGTATCCAGGGAGTAAAACCAAACCCAATGTAACTTCAAGAAAACGTCAGTTAATATGTGCGGTGTTTTGGAATGGGCTAAAACAATAAGCACACTCTTACTGATATCGTAATTTACTGCAAGCAAATATTAAGAAGCGACCTAATTTCGAACGACTTATTAAACGGTTGCAACTTACTACAAACGTGAACAAGGCAATGAACGGTAATGAACTTGCAGGTCCCATACTGACAGACTCTAATCTTGACAACTGTGGAGTAAAGAAGCGGGGTGAGACAGGAACAGACCTAAACATATACACTGTGTATTTCATCAGTTCAGAACATACTGGCCACTAG
>NW_019768604.1:0-709 GCF_002891405.2 Cryptotermes secundus | reverse complement strand
AAAAAAAAACGATATTATAACGTATCCACGGAGCGTTCGGTTTAAATTCTGGGATAACCGTGGTCTGGTGCCTTGGAGACTTTACTGGACAACTGCAGGTGGCCCGACGTCAAGTAGGCTGACCTTACATGGGTTATAAGGGTAGTTATTTAACAGCGCTGATTGAAGTGTATGGTTTATGTAACGTTGAGTACGATAGGTAGCAGCTCATGAATGCTGAGTAGGGATGTGGACGCGAAGTGGTCCCGACCTACGGACTCTCTAACATAATTTCATCAGTGGATTCAAGTCCATTTCACAAAACAGGATTCGAACTCGTGATTCCAGAATCGTTCTTCTCTTAAACCCATCTTGCACTAGTACGGACCGTCATGTTCTTCAGGTTTGTATTAATGAAATACGTTTTATTTTATTTTGTAATTTCGAGCGCGGCCTGTTCCTATCATAATAAGATGGGAATATTTAACTGTGTCAGTGAACTGCATTTTAAAACATTAATTTCCACGAAGATTATAGACTTGTGTGATATGACACTGCGTAGTGTTGTGCGTATGTACCGACGTTTCAGAGGAACCCACTGTCACCATCTTCAGACTGGAATACATGGAAACAGCAGATTGTGTTCGAGACGTTGGTGTTTTTGTACCAGACTGCACAGCGTCATTTCCAGCAGATTGGTAAACCTAATATTCACTGCAATAAAATCCTT
>NW_019768603.1:0-709 GCF_002891405.2 Cryptotermes secundus | reverse complement strand
AGTAGCTGCTCAACTGGCGGCTCCTCAAGAAGGGCTGAGCTCAGTGGAGTTGCTTCTGTATGAATCAATCCATTCAGCGCAGAGGCTGTACGTGCGAATTACTTTGCTGTATAATGCGAACGGAATAAGTAAACTTGCTGTTGATTTTGGGGCGCCTGACATGGAGAGCTACACAGCGGCAAACTTCTTCTGTGCCCCCCACCCCACCTCCACACACAGTCTGACCCTGTTCCTGGCAGGTTAACTTTGTGTTACGACTTCCGTTCTTAACACACCGTGAGTCACCGTCAGACACGCACTCTGCATATGATCTATATCTGGATGGAGTTGAGAGGTAAGACGGGAGGTGCTTGTAGCATACACGATAGAGAGACGGACAGATGAGTAGCCCGTTAATAATCATATCGCTATGCCGTCAGAAGGGCTTGCGACTTTATTAACGTAGTCAAATTACTGCGTCATGAGTGTTTACTTCTGAGATGTTGCGTCTGATTGGGATCGTAATTAATAAGCGATGCGACGTAACGGCAGGAGCGAAATGGTTTAATTTAATATCTTAATAAAGCACAGTTGGCTGATCATCTGCTGACGAGAGTCTGTTTCGTTCGAAACTGCAAAGTCATCACAGCGAGTTCTTCTCTCTCACGAAATTGGAGTAAGAAGAAATAAACTAATAAAGAGAAAGAGAGGAAGAAATTGACACGAGAAA
>NW_019768602.1:0-709 GCF_002891405.2 Cryptotermes secundus | reverse complement strand
TAGAAATGATGCGTACAGAAATAAATTCTTCAACATGTATGACTTAATGAGGCCGTGCAGTCCGATAGGAGATCACTAAGCAGATTATTTGCTTGCTGGGCATAATCTACGGTTCTGTGAATGGACACAGTATGTTACCCCGAAACAAAAATTAAACTATACTGTGTTTCATATAAAAGTGTACTCAACTATGAAGAGTACTGTTGTGATACTCAAATCCTTGGTTTTCGTCAGTCCCTCAAGGAAAAATGTTAAAATTGCAACTTGAAATAAGGTTAAACAAATTCCCTCCCCAACCCTTCAGTTCAAATTCAGCCTACCATATTATTACTGAAGTTTCTAAAGCGTCGCTAAGACAGTTCTTCCCTCGCTCTGCGACATGAAACTGCCCATTTGATTACAACTCAGAATGCGCTGTATTCCCATGCGCAGAGTAATAATAGTTTATTGATCAATATTTCGTCTGACAGGTATTGGTGTTGACCTTTTATTGAAAGCACTTTTAGCAGCGCAGTTGATATGAAATATCCCATACAGAATCCCAAATATAAATCCTGCAAGATGACTGATACATTTTGATATAGGTTGAATTAAAATAACCAAATATGAAAATATACAGCAAGGGCTCGTTAGAAACCATAAGTACATTTGGCGGAACTCCAAAAGAGTAGTAGTAGCGTAGTTGGTTGAGGCATTATGCTACAAGCCA
>NW_019768601.1:0-708 GCF_002891405.2 Cryptotermes secundus | reverse complement strand
GTTAAAGTTGTTCCTGTGCTTAACTAATTAAACACTACGCCATGATGGCGTATGTGGGAGTGGACGTATACATCACATTTTCTTGACCTTGGCACTAGCTGGAGGTGAGTGATCAGCTCCATGCCCCGGCTGCTTTACCCCAAGGGAAGTAGCCCCATGTACCCATTGGATAGAATGTTGGGTGAACTCCAGAGCAGGTCTGGACTACGTAAAGAAGAGAAAATTTTTTAACCCTATCGGGACTTGAAGTCCGACTCCTCGGTCGACCAGCCTGCAGCTAGTCGCTATACTGACTACGCTATCCCGGCTTATGTTATTATTATTAGTAGGAAATTAATTACAGAAGCTGGATGGTCTATAGTGACATGATGTTCACACCAGTTTAAATAAAATCCATCAAGTTTTTTAAATATATTGAGGGGGCAGACACACAAGTGGACAAATGAACTGGATGCCTTGCAAGTCTTTCTGCATGAACTCTCAATTACCGTAATTGTTACGTTACATCATAACCCTGCTCTAACTTACATGACGACACTGGCCTCTTTGTGCAGGTGTGGCTACAGCACAGCCCTGACAGTCACACAGTGACCAGCCCCTGGATGGTTGAAGTGGAGCAGAACACTGCCTCCTGCAAGGGCGTCGAGTCAGTACAGCTGGTTGCCACCTTGACAGGTAGGTCTGCAGGCAGTGGCCTGTGCCCAAAGT
>NW_019768600.1:0-709 GCF_002891405.2 Cryptotermes secundus | reverse complement strand
CGTGTATGAGTGACTATAGACGGCGTTTGGATTGGTAATTGGATTCATTGAACCCTTACAGAACGTAAACACGAATAACTATAGCTAATTCACACACTCTACAATCCACTACAGCACACACTAAGCCTCCTGTGTCTGATATCTTCACCAGTTTGTCTGATAACGGCTTCTAATACCGTAGCTTCCTCAGCTTTCGTATTCATGCCCTTACTGCCCGGCGACTGTCTCCCAACCAACTAAATTCTAGACTTGTCCTGCTTATAACGCCTCGGCTAGGACCGCATAGAAAACATCGCTTCCAACAATTCGTCTATTGCGACACTCAACTATCGCGCGGACCGTGTAGAGAACGCTTATTCCAAGTTAGTCCATTCGTGTGTGTTAGGAATCTGTTACCTGTCAAAGCGCGTTGTCTACGGAGTCAAGACTTAACAACGGCTCTATATGCTATAATACGTATATACTGTATGAATGTGTACACGTTTGCAGACTTATCTATGTTTGTACGTCAGTACGTGCGTAGTCACATATGTGATAGTCTGTATACTTATGTATTTATTTGTGTTCATTATTACGAGCAGCAGCTTACAGATTTCTTTTACAAATACAAAATTTGTCGGATTACATAGAATGAGCCAAATGTCCTTGTGCACCTAAAGCGGACGATGAGAATATTGAAACAGTCCCTGTATATTAATAAAAATAGATA
>NW_019768599.1:0-708 GCF_002891405.2 Cryptotermes secundus | reverse complement strand
GGGACTGTCAGACGAGTGTGTTTGTGGCACCCTCTCTACTGCCTAAGTGTGCAGATAATGACCTTGTACCTTTTCTTTTTAATTTATTTGTGGGTCAGTCACTGTAGGTGATTTTGAGCGCAGCAATACCTTTGACAAGTCGAGAATTTAAATTGTGGGTTGGAATCCCACTCGGAGAATGGGTGCCCACGTTCCTTTTTTGTTTGTCGTCCTGTATAGCAAGAGAACTTGTGATGGGCTGATCCCACTCCAAGAAGTCCTATCAAATGTCATGAGCTAAAGCAGCAGTGAGGACGACACATGCATACCCATCCTACAAAACCCGCCCCAGAGCGAGGAACAGTTACAACTCCATAAGGGACTGCTCCTTCCCCATCCTAGCAGACTCATCCCATTCCTTGACCTCAACCGAGGAGGATCCCTGCATCATCATCCTCGGGGCTCGATCCACAGCATAGGAGGCTAAGCATCAACTGTGCTTGGTGAGCACTTCAACAAAAAGGTGGCCGCATGGGAACATCTGTTGTCTACAGCTTTGTGGCGTACTCCAAGGCCCTAAGACGGCCGTCAGATAACATTTTGTTGTCCACTACCCACCCCTGTTGGCCTGGATAGGGAACCCGTCCTATACATACACGTTCACACTCACCCACCTTACATACTTCGAACCTGAAGATGAGGCAGTATGTCTCCGAAAAGGTAAAGCTA
>NW_019768598.1:0-708 GCF_002891405.2 Cryptotermes secundus | reverse complement strand
TTTTACTTTACTTACTATTTCAAATTCGCATTATTCAAATTCTCATAAAATGCGACCGCATTGTACTAGGTTACACACTAGATTAAAATATAAATTTTTATCAGCCTGAAAACTCAAAACTCGTTAGTGGGAAGGTAGTAGCATAAAACAGAAATTATAAATGTGTCATTCGAGCCGCGTTGCTCTGTGTTGAACTGCTTTCTGGCAGTCTCACCATCCGAGAAGTCCCATTGTAACACTGAACGACAGCTCAGTCGGTAAAGTGATCGTCTGCGCTCTCGACGACAAAGTTCCTACCTCCGGCTTCTGAACCGACTTTGAGGCCAACACAATCACTACGGGATGCCGGGAGTAACGCAGCCGGATCGTGAAGCTAAGTATTCACCTCATCTAGTGTCTAAGTTAAGAATGCAGAGAGATGTACCGTATATTTGCTCCATCTCCATAGCATGCCGATATCCTTAAGCACAGGGACTTTTCGCCTACAGCACGGATGGTGGGCCGGGATGTCTCAGAAAAGTATCGCGGTTCGATTCCCGGCACGAGCATATATCTTTCAGTCGCTTTCTCGTTTATACCCGATCTCAGACTTGGCCTAAGCCTCCTATCCAATGGGTGCCGGCGGCTATTTCCCTGGGGGTAAAGTGGCCGGGTCGTGAAGCTGACCACTTACCTCAGACTAGTGCCGAAGTCAAGAAAACGTGGATC
>NW_019768597.1:0-708 GCF_002891405.2 Cryptotermes secundus | reverse complement strand
CCACGATTTTTCAAAACCCTGACGGGACTTTGTGGACACACTGTACATTTCCACGTCATGAGGACTCTTGATTTGTCAGACTGTGCATAGATTCCTACGAGGTTGATACCAAAATTTGGGGGAATACGGTATTTTCATCTTCACAATAAACCCTAAGGATGGAGTCAGCATGTTCCTCTGAAACTTTGGTGTCGACGTGGAGTCACGACTGTCTGAAAACTGGGCACATTTTCAGGGTCATTAAGTTAAATGTAAGAGTGCGAGAGAGACAGAGCAGTGTCTCAGAGTTCAGAATTGTGTTCAGCGGTGGAAAGAGCAGAGGTAGGAAAAGCACCGAAAGTAAAGATTAAATAATTATTTAATCTTTACTTTCGGTGCTTTTCCTACCTCTGCTCTTTCCACCGCTGAACACAATTCTGAACTCTGAGACACTGCTCTGTCTCTCTCGCACTCTTACATTTAACTTAATGACCCTGAAAATGTGCCCAGTTTTCAGACAGTCGTGACTCCACGTCGACACCAAAGTTTCAGAGGAACATGCTGACTCCATCCTTAGGGTTTATTGTGAAGATGAAAATACCGTATTCCCCCAAATTTTGGTATCAACCTCGTAGGAATCTATGCACAGTCTGACAAATCAAGAGTCCTCATGACGTGGAAATGTACAGTGTGTCCACAAAGTCCCGTCAGGGTTTTGAAAAATCGTGG
>NW_019768596.1:0-708 GCF_002891405.2 Cryptotermes secundus | reverse complement strand
TAATCCTGTACTTAATTATGTAATTAAGCAACACACCATGAAGGCATATGGGAGAATGGAGGTATAACTCCACTATTCTTGAACTCGGCACTAGATGGAGGTAAGTGGTCTGCTTCACGTCCCTACCGCTTTACCCCTGGGGAAAGAGCCATTGGCACATAATGTATAGGAGGTAAGGTGGGCCCTAGATCCGGTCTGGACGCTACGGAGAAGAAAAAAAAACTTGTCCCTACCGGGAATCTAACCCCGAACGTCCAGCCCGTAACTCGTCTCTTTACCGACTGAGCTATCCCAGCTTTTACTTGTATGGTTGTAATAGATATCTATAATTTAATGTTGGAATTCTGAGCCCTTTTCATCAGTTCAGTATTTCAAACACAGTTTACAGTTTATTTTTTATCTTCCGAGATATATCGCCGTGTAGAAGGCGAAGTTGCCGATCAGAGTCGCCTTGAGGTCCAAGGCATGAACTGTCTGCTCGAATGCGGGGAACGTGGGTTCGAATCCCACTCAAAGCATGGATGTCTGGGTGTGCTTTTAGTTGTGTTTGTTTTGTCTTGTATGTAGGTAGCGACCTTACGTCGGGCTGATCGCTCGTCCAAGGAGTCCTGTGTGGGATGTCATTATATGAAGAGACAACAACTAGTTGAACTGTCCTATAGCATTTATTACAGTTGCACAGTATACACGGATGAACTTGAGTTTGAA
>NW_019768595.1:0-708 GCF_002891405.2 Cryptotermes secundus | reverse complement strand
CGGTCACCAGAGCCACCACCGTGACACATTCACACATAACCAAAGAGACCTCACCCACCTCTAACCATTAGCTGTGGGGTAACAAGTACTACAAATCAAAAGGAAGGTCGGAGTGATGAAGCCGGAGCCGGAAATGCTCAGGGACTGGATCAGTCCCTAATAATTGGGAAGGCAAACACCTCATGTTCCTTCCCCTCGGCGCTACAGCTCAGGGTCAGCTGTGCCTCCATTCTTCCTCCATCCGAGGCTGATCGTCTGGCTTCTGAACAATTTAGTTTTTACTGTATGACGTTAGCCACACTCCCAACCCCCAACCTGGTGGGCCAGGGAATCCTTCTTCGTCAGGCTCCTACCCCTTAACATGACCGGCAAGGGTGACCCTACCAGTAGCTACACTACCGCTGACATAGCTCTCAGGAGCACTCAAACCTCACAACCACGATAAGATGGAGACACCATCGTTGGGGCATGTTTGAAAATATTCTTTCTTAATCCTAGTCATTGAAACAGAGCGTACAATCCCATTCTTGGGAACTAATCTTCAATGATTTTGTAACTGGAATATCTCCTCCTAGGCTATTATGAATGTGTGCATGTCCTGATCACCTGGAGGGCTACAGAAGCAGGGGTTGGGGGTTGTGGGTCTGGCTAACAAAATCACCCCGGAAAACAATGGGCATATATTAAATCTAAAAGTTTGTGACGATG
>NW_019768594.1:0-706 GCF_002891405.2 Cryptotermes secundus | reverse complement strand
TCACCTACCATCTGGGGCTGGTACAATAGGCCAGAAGCGGCCGCAATACTAGGGACTTAGTACCACCCCACTAGCAATAAAAAACCCGAGTCGCGGCGTTCGGAAGCCGACAACTAAGAGCCTGAGCTATAGCACTGCCTCCCGCTATCCTTAGGCGTACGAGTATTTGGTTCGAGTCCTAGCCATCAGTTATCCTTATGTATTTTGTGGGGTTTCTCCAGTTCCTCCAAGAATATACCGAAATAGTACATTTTCTCCACACGTCCTTTCAAATTTATCATCCTAAATCATCGTAAAATTCGACATATCACAGTTCATGTAGCTGATAAAGCATCATTACATAAACAAATAAAGCGGTTATGAAACAGTGCGCGAGCATTCGTGTATACTCTGAAGGTTTCCGATTATAATCTAGGCTCATTAAATGGTTGTCCTGACTGGGCAAAAGGACTAGGACTGCTCAAACTAGACTACCGCCGCTGCCTTCCAAATCCTTTCCAATTAATTTTTTACTAATCGTCCTACAATTTGACACTATACATTCCACTGACCGCACTGTTACATAAACCACGGACGAACCAATAAATAATTTATCTTCTAAAATCGCAAGGACCTGCCTAGCATATGCTAGGCTGCCTGTGCGCTGACGGTGCGCAATGCCCTAAACGTGGGAGACTGCTGTGGCATTGATTCGCCTCGTCTTCCG
>NW_019768593.1:0-707 GCF_002891405.2 Cryptotermes secundus | reverse complement strand
GAAGACAGTACATGCCTTAGACCGCTCGGCCACCGTGACCGGCCAGAGTTATCCCTTAGCGTAAGCAATTTAAGTAATTAAGCACTACAACATGAGGGCGTATGGGGGAGTGGTAGTACAGATCCAAGTTTTCTTGACCTCGGCACTAATTGCAGGTGAATGGTCAGCTTCACGACCAGGCCGTTTTACGCCCACGGGAAAGAGTCCCCGGTACACATTGGATATGAGGTTGAGTGGGCGCCAGAGCCGGTCTGGACAACGTGAAGAACGGAGTAGCCAGTCGCTATCCGACGCACCCATATCCCGTATACGAGAAAGCAAAATAAAATCTAACCCACAGGGCGATATCTGATGACGAGAACAGCGAAGGGCTTTAGTGAGTGGGACTGTCGAGGGGTGCAATTACCGACCGAGCGCACAGGTCTCTTTGTTTCGGGTGAGCAGTACCATTATGCGAATTCCTTCGTTAATGGCTTTACGCAATTCCACCTGTTTTTCTAACACAGATAAGCGAGAAACGGGCGTGGCGATTCTAGGGGCCCCCTGCGGCTTGTCCTCACATAAGTGCTTTGCGGTTATGTTCCCTGAAACTTCAGGTTAGGCTGCTCCCGATAACTGGAGACTACTACATGTATTGTGTAGGTTTCATAAACGGATTACAATTTATTGCCAATATAATGAATAGCACTGGACAGGACAGAGGACAG
>NW_019768592.1:0-708 GCF_002891405.2 Cryptotermes secundus | reverse complement strand
TTTTTTTTATTTCGGCACTAGATTAAGGTGAGTGGTCTGCTTCACGCCCCTGTCGCTTTACCCCCTGGGAAAGATCCCTCTGTATCTATAGGATAGGCAACTCGGTGGGCTCCACATTCGGTCTCGACTCTGAGGAGAAAAGAAGAGTTTTGTACTGTCGGGAATCGAAGACGGGACGCCCAGCCCGTAGTCCGCCACTGTACCAACTGAACTATCCCGAATGCAATGGACACTGGACAGTTATAGAGAAAGCATAATGGTGGTATTTGAGAACAGTGTGGTGAGTAGATTATTGTGACGTCAGAGAGAGGAAGTAAGGAAGATGGGAACTACGTTTTGAGGAGCGCCGGGCGTGTGACATAGAAATAAGTGAACTCTGGCAAAGCCTACAGCTATCAGCAGTGTTTAGGACTGTGGCTAGAATCGACGTTCAACTTAGTAAAAGAGTCGCAGCATCTGCAGAAGGCACCTTTGAAATAAATTACATCCATTACACGTGGCTCAAAGCGCTACCTCGTGGCTCTGCCTCAGAAGGTTCTGAGGGCGCTTCACAGTTACACAAACTTCTGAGGAGCAGTGGATTTTCTTTTATGGGATAAGTCGTAACCTGACATAGGATTTACCCTCTCTCTTACTCAGGCGGAGGAAATTATTTTCAAGCTACAGGGTCAGATATTCGAACCAGGATTCTGTAATTTCTACGGAAAT
>NW_019768591.1:0-707 GCF_002891405.2 Cryptotermes secundus | reverse complement strand
GCTATATCCAATACGGCGTGAAGTTATTTGTCGCGTATACACCAAACATGTGACAATAAGTATAAATATCTCGGTAACGTCTTATACAGCTGAAATTGTTTGGATTCTAAACTTGCACGCACAACATGAGGAACTTTCATACCATGAAAGGGAACATTTCTCTATTCAGTCTAGACATGAAACATTAGTTTCTCAGAAACGAAAACTCGACAGTTTGTCGGACGAATATCAGAAGTTCTTGTTGTCACGGCGACAGAGGCAGAGCATCATAAAAGTTCGGCAATGGACGAAGTTTTTCATTATATGTTTCTTAGAACAGACACAAACTTTGTGTCTTTGTGTCCTTAGTTCCACAAACGATACAGGACATTTCAAATCCGGCTTCTATTCTGATATTGAACATTCCTTTGTTTCTTGATTCCGTTGCCGTCGCTGTCGACAACCTGAAGCACATATTACCTTGGTTATTATTGCCAATTCTCAGTACTCAACGATCAATGTCCACTATCAGCAACAGTTCTTTAACGAAAGAGGTATTCGTTAAGAAACATTGCCTGCTTAAGAGTTCCCAACTTAAACAATATAAACGGAAAGAAATCTCATGTCATCACATGACAAATGAAGCCAAAAATTTAATACCTTTCATTATGGAAATTCATGTCACCATGTAAAGAGAGAAAGAGACTCTTTTTTTTTAATTAAACTCA
>NW_019768590.1:0-707 GCF_002891405.2 Cryptotermes secundus | reverse complement strand
TGGCGACTGGTAGAATATCAAAGGGGGACGTCCAATAGACTATTACTCGTGGTGCATGGGGAAACCCACCCCCTCTAATAAATAATATCCAGCAGTAAAGAAAGTGAAGGGAAAATTGAAAAGAAGGACATCAGATAAATCCAGCTAAGATCACAATTTCATCACACTGTGAAGGTCCTACTGTGGGATGTGAAGGAGAGCTGCAAACTGCTTAGGACAGGCAACCACAGACTGCAGTTTCAAGATATGTGGGTGAACCCATGCTGACTGAGCAAGACTATTCAGAGCAGCTCACAACAAAATTCCTCAAGCTGTCCTAAATATTCTGCAGTCCATACATCATGGCAGATAACAGTACAGAACCCACAATTCATAAGAAATTTACAAAATGTGAGTGGATCTATAAATACTGTCTAACTGACAAGCAGCAGCAACAATAACACAAAGTACTAACTCTTTTGCCAGCTTTTCAATGTTGTATCCTGGGCTGGGATCATTGGACAATTTTAGCACCCTTGCAAACCTGTCAAGGCAGTTGCCTATGGCTATGTCAATAGTTTCACCAAAGATCCTGTATCTGTTTCTGGAGTAAGCTATCACCTGTGTGTTACCACCACTGACATACAGCACTGTTGGGTTGTCACTTCCTGTTATTAATCTCCCCATTTCGATGTCTGATTGAAATGTTAAGGATAAGTGTTAATAGA
>NW_019768589.1:0-707 GCF_002891405.2 Cryptotermes secundus | reverse complement strand
CAACAGCATTACAGTATACAGAAACTCCTTAACCATTTAACAGAAAACAAACTTGAGAATTCCACCACTTCTATGCCAGTAAAAACATATTAGAATTAAAATAAATGCACTTCCAAGCAGCACAGATATGTTATATTTTGAAGAGCACTGTCTTCTGGGACATAACACTGTGTAGTCTGTTGAAAGTCAACCAATGTTTTGGAGGAACACATCATCTTCATCTTTAGGGCCAAAGAATAAGTCAAGCAAGAAACTAGTATCAAAGCAGGTTGTAAGTGGAACCACCTACTTTCATGCTGCTTTCTTGCTTTGCTTATTCTTTGACCCTGTAAATGTAAGTAATATGTTCCTCTGAAAAATCAGTTGACTTTCGACTGACTACACAGTGTTATATCCCAGAAGATAGTACCCTTCATAACCACCAGTCTGAGAACCTCAAATCCTACATTCATATTATTTTTTGTCTGGAGCTGTCACAAGAGGTTGCTAACCAATGGAACATCCTAACCAAACTAGGTATGCCCCTCATCCAGTTTTGCCTTTCAGTTTCAAGCAACTGATTCTTTAGGTAAAGATACAAACGATCCTGTACTTAGCACCACAAAATAAAGGCATATAATATGAAGGCAAAGCTATGAGCATACACATTCTGGATTTTGGCAACAGATGGAGATGAATGGTCAGTGTCACACTCCTCTTTATCCCAT
>NW_019768588.1:0-707 GCF_002891405.2 Cryptotermes secundus | reverse complement strand
GTGTGTGTAATCCTATCACCTCGAACAGACATGATAAGTAGGGATTAACTTATTCGCAGCATCGGAACTAACACAACTAATTTGGGAGGAAGCCGATTTAAATTCCCAACGCGCCACTGAAGTTCCCGTTACAGATAACGCGCTGGTTCCTCTTGCCTCGCAAAGTACCTTGGGAAAACCATTAGTTGAAAGCAAGAGTGGATTATGTCATTATCAGCATTTATGCTATGCTAAAGGCCATTTCAACCATTCTTACACCAAAGTTTGGTGTTTAACCAGTCTTGTGACGTCCTCCTTTCCTGTCCTATGGGTTGTTTAACGACGTTTTCAGTAGCAAAAGTATACAGCGTCGGCAATCGGTGAGAATGGAGAAGCTGGCAGAATATAAATCGACAGGTAAAGCAGAAGTACCCGGAGAAAACCTGCCTCAGTGCCACTCTGCGAACCAAAAATCCCACAAGGCCCGACCCGAGATCGAACTTGGGCCGCCGCTGTGCTTCAGGTTGTCTTCCTGAATTTCATCTCTCTCAATATATGTTTCACACATCTTTCGTTCTTCTTTTTCATTTCATTGGGATTATATATTTTCTTACGAGGTTGAAGAACAGTACACACGTTTCTTAACCTTCTCTAATTACTTCCTGGTTTGTTTCAATATGTTCAGTTATAATATTATATTTAAGCATCCTGTTACACTCACACAATAT
>NW_019768587.1:0-703 GCF_002891405.2 Cryptotermes secundus | reverse complement strand
TTACGCGGGAAAAAAAGAAGGTTCGATACTTTTTGAACACACCACCTATAAGCCTGCTCCTCTACTAATTTTGCTGTTGCTGCTCATGTTACATTAATATGAAATAAACAGTGTATTTCCATCCCATCTGCTTGCAGTACCTGCAGGAGCTGAAGAACAAAAAAGTACATATCATCATAGGGGACATGTTTGATGTGGCGGTGCGGGACGTCATGTGCCAAGCATACAACTTGAAGATGACAGCTCAAGAGGGCTATGTGTGGTTTCTGCCTCAGTGGCTGGCACCTAATTGGTATGACACTGACTACTACAATGCACACCACTTGGAGAATGTGATGTGCAGTACAACTCAGATGATAGACGTGAGTTAATGTCCGTATGTAGCATAATGCATGTCAGTAATTCATTGCGTTATATTTTCTCAAAGCAGTCAAGTCATGACATTGAACCATACATTTCCTTGAATTCTGAAGTATTTTGCAGCCCTTGTTTCAAATTCACAGTAAGTGAAACATCGTTTAATGGTACACTTAAACTTTATTTGATTTTCATATGAATGATTTTCTTTTGTTTATTTGACAATATAAATGTTGTTCCACATATTATTGAAGAGTTTTATGGAAAATGAGGCCAACAACGAAAGAGTGGTACAATAGGCCAGGAGTGGCCGTAGTACAAGGGACTTAGTCCCACCCCACTAGCA
>NW_019768586.1:0-707 GCF_002891405.2 Cryptotermes secundus | reverse complement strand
ATCCCAGAAGACAACTTTCTTCAATTTGTATTTTGTTTCCCATAAAATTAGTCATTTTTACGAGTTGAGATGTAGACGGTGAGATAAATATAATAAGGTCACTGATTTTTGTAAGAAGATAAACTGATATCTGTTATCTCGTGCATTTGAGCAGTTTCGTGCGAAAAGCTAATGAGTCTCAATGCCGTGCAAACACATTGATACTGTTGCCATAAACATGCCAAGAGCTCATAACTTCTCTTTTGTTGCCTTTTAAAGAACCTGCCACATTAATGAGCAGTAATGCATACAAGATAAACTTTGAAGGTTTCTTCGATCTCCGACTTCAAGCGAAGCTGACAGTTACTTGCCTTGTCAGGAATGTTCTAAAATAAGCTATGGTTCAGAAATGGCTGTTTTTCCAGTGGTGACAACGATTAGTTATGTGTGTTTTTTATCATATTTATTTCTCCACATCCATTCTAGTGCGATACGAATAAAATGGATATCTATTGTTCGCCTCGAGGGCAAGAACTTTGAAAGCCTCTGGTCTAGAATGAAGTCCTTGGGTGATGAGAAATCTAATGACCTAGTCGGGAAACGAACCCGCGACCTTCGAACTTGTGGCATAGTGTCTCAACCAATCGAAGTTCAAATTTGATTTCACGATTAATAAATTTGAGGCTCTGTGATCATTAGCTTGGGGGAGGGTGTTCGTGAGAACAGGG
>NW_019768585.1:0-707 GCF_002891405.2 Cryptotermes secundus | reverse complement strand
GAGAGAGGTATCGTTCAGTTAACTCTAAACACTGTGCAAATGTATTTGGCATGCTTTGGACATAATTACCAATGAACATAAAGAATGTACGTGAAAGTTCAAAGATATAATTAACCCATACTTATGCATGTGATCATCTGCTAGTTAGATGTGGTACACCCAACGCGTCAGAAATTCCAGACCTGTTATTGTTTTGTTCCGGAAGGCGGCAGCCCTGCGCTTATATTCCGGTGATTGTATCCAGTGACATATGAATCGTCACTAATGACAGGTTCATTATGTGACCAGTTGTGCAGATACGAGTATGCTAACGGTTATGAAATGATTATTATTACATATATACTTTTCGATAGCATTAACAGCGCGATCGGATGGCTGTGAAGACACAATTCACTTCGATCCTGGGGTTCAGCACAGCAGTCATCAATCATATTACTCAGAAACAGATCCAGTAATGAGGTTAGTAAAGAAATATTTATATGACGTAATGTATTCTTTGACATTATATTTCATAGCTGAGTCAGCAAAGTATCTGGCTACGAACTGGAAGACTAACGTTCGATTCCCGGTAAGAGCAGAGATTCTTTCCTTTGTCATGGCATCATATTAATATGAAGTTTAAAAAAGCTATTCCTATAACAGGCCGTGGAGGTCCATAGACATTGAGGCTCTCACATTTTCTAGACAATCGGTTCACAGATGGCGGT
>NW_019768584.1:0-707 GCF_002891405.2 Cryptotermes secundus | reverse complement strand
TACTGTTATCATAATAACAAAAAGCGCGCCAACCTACACAACCAATTAAGACCGGTCTCGTTAAAAGATTTAATTAATTGGTTGATTGGATTTTGATGTAACCAGGAGGTCATTAGAGGGTCGAGTTTGCATATGTTGCATTGACGTATGTTCGTGCCGACACGACACATGCAACAGCGGCTCCAGTGAGCCCGGGGACATATGCCCTTCTTGCGGCTGCTCATCAATATGTTATGGTGAAGTACGGGCCAATTCATTCTCTGCTCTTTAAATACTGTAACGCTGTTTCACTTTTTAATTGTTTCGCTCTGCTCGAGAAATGTTCACATCCAAAGATTAGCGAATATGAATATGGCCATATCCGTGGGCTGCTCTTTGTCTTCGTTTCATGGAAGTTTCGGGCTCGAGAGATATAATTAAATAATGTTAATTAATTCGTTACAGAGATTGTTATTAACCCTTTTATTACAGTTCTCGAGCACAGAAATCCCTTCCAGAAAAGCCAGAGCTGTTTGAGGGTAAAAATAGTTGCGCTGAAAACCCAATTATATTTCCTCAAACAACCTTCAAACAGCTACAGGTACAGATCACGTGAAAGCTTGTTATACACTTCACGGCATTTATTGACCGAAATGCTGTAATAACTGATTAACAACGAGTCGAGGTCTTTCGATTGTGGCGGTTTTGGCAAATATGGCCGATCTAAT
>NW_019768583.1:0-707 GCF_002891405.2 Cryptotermes secundus | reverse complement strand
TAGATGATTAGCGGTCGGCTTCACGAAACTGGGAGCGCTAACCTCGAGCACAAAAAACTCCAAAGACCATGTGCAGAAGCTCCAGTATCAAAGAGAATATTACAATAATGAGAAAAGTTAAGACGATTGTCTGAGATGAATCAGAGAAAGAGCCAGAAGAGCTGCTCATGAGCTACTTGCAAGAGAACTCATGGGGTTAATGAAGCACTTGGAAATGGCCAGCTTCGCGGTTCGGCCCGCTGTCGTTTTAATTGAATGAATTGTTAGCACAAATTAACGTAGTCAGCGGTCATGTCATGCGACGATTGGATGGAATTTCCATTAAAATGCGCAGAATTTCTTAATGTGTTTAAATATTGAATAATTTGATAAGGGGTTTTGACCATATTACGGAGGGAACAAAACCCACTCTCAGGGAGGAATTGGGAACGTCTCCCAGGAGAGATCAGTCGGGAAATGAGGGATGAATTATTCTGTATTTTCATGAGTGTTAATGAGGTTAATTGTAATGATAAAATGATAAAGCAGAATATGATACTGATCTCTACGTTAATAATCGTTAAGAAGACAATTGTTATGGTAATTACGCCACGAACACATTTATATGTGGTTAATATAAGACGACATAATAGCAAGAATATATGTTACACTGTTTATAGACAAGGATGGGATGGTATGAATTGGATAGATCTGGCTCAGGATAGGGA
>NW_019768582.1:0-707 GCF_002891405.2 Cryptotermes secundus | reverse complement strand
AAAAAAAAGGATACACAGCAGTTCAGTACTTGTCATTTTAACTGCGAGATAACTTCCTGAACAGGCAACTGCACCATTTCGGAACATGTACCACTGACTTTCTGTGTACAGCCATGCAAACACAAGCTGCAGCAGAGTGATAACATCAGACTCAGCAACGTTTTAGGTGAATTTCTTGAAATAATTCAGTTATATGCAAATATTGTTGCACAAACTCTCTGTATTTTATTACATCCTATAACATTTAGGCTTTGAATTAATATCAGACTGAACCAAATGAAAATAGGTATTAATCCTGCATAAGTACAATGTATACAATTTTTCAAGGGGCTGGATTGATATACCTAATGAACGAAACTTGCACATGGTTATATTTTGTATAGGTCATAGAACTGCTATATATAAGGTTTCACCAACGTTTGTCAGAGTTTACTGAATATATGAATTATTTTCAATTCTGATAGCATGGATTTTAAAATTAACTCAAATGAAAGGAAATAAAAATGGTTTTTATATTTGCATAGGTTTACCAGAACATGTTAAAGGAGTCAATAACGTAGTTTGGGTTGACAAAAACAAGGAACTTCTTATGTTAGAGAACTTCATTATAGTTCGAATATAATATATGTAGGTAAGTCAATAAGTAAACTACAAATGGATACAGAATTTAAACAAATAAGAGTACTGATTTGAAAAATACTTTTATT
>NW_019768581.1:0-707 GCF_002891405.2 Cryptotermes secundus | reverse complement strand
CCTCATGAGGATAATTGAGGTGCTATTTCAAGCAAATAGCAGCTCTGGTCTATAAAACCAAGATTAATAGCCATGGGGATCTCTTGCGCTGATCACGCAACACCCTCTATCTGTAAAAGTTGGCACTAACTTTGCTGACAAGTGCAGTTGCTTGGTTGGTATAGTTCACTTGTGAACTGTGGGCCACAGAATTTCTTTCATTTTATGTCATAAAATTTACATTATATGCTACATGTGCAACAAGTGGTCGTCATGCAGTAATCAGATCTTCAATGTCTGTTTGAAATTGTACAGCTCATTTCTCATTATTATGCTTATATGTTTCAGTATCGAGGGAAGTCAGATTGGCGTAATGGAACCTATGCCGGGGGTATTACTGGAGGTATTATAGGATTAAGAGGTAATCAGATTGATGGTAAAGTTAGAGGTAAAGTTGTCCCTGGGCTTAATAAATTAAGCACCACACCATGAAGACACATGAGGCATTGGAGGTACAGCTCCATCACTCATGACCTCGGCACTCCTTGTAGGTGGAGGTGAGCAATCAGCTACACATCTCTGCTGCTTTACTTCTGGGGAAATAATCCTCCAGTACCCATTGTATAGGAGGCTGTGTGATCCCCAGAACCGGTCTGGATGTTATGGAGAAGAGTCTCTTGCCACTGGCAGGAATCTAATCCTACTGTCATGGACCATGTAGCGTAGTT
>NW_019768580.1:0-706 GCF_002891405.2 Cryptotermes secundus | reverse complement strand
GACTGTGAACCTGTCGTCTGACAGATTACTGATGAATGAATGTATACTAATGGCGTCGGAAAATGGACAGGGAAAGAAAATTAATCGACGCTTGGAGGCGGGACGCGTGAAATTTAAGACGGGATTTCTGTTCCCATAGAAGTGGTAATATTTACCTATATAAACAACTATCAGCTGATGTACGTCTGTAGTTAAGACACTTGATCTACAGGAACTTACGAGTACGAATGTTCCTGCTTCTCAGATTCTCAAGGTGTTTAGGTTAAATCTGAACTTGCCACACTTCGTGGCTTGGGGATCAAATCAGCGGTCTCTTGTGGCGCACACACATGACATCGAGACTGGTTCGCGATGTCGTACCACGAAGTAAAGTACGTTTACCCGACAAGTTTCTACTTGTGGAAACAGGAACTGAGAATTAGGTTAAATTGTTGCGGTACGTGACGCCGTTCTGTGCGGTATATAGGTAGCATGATGCTCCTCCTAAACGTTGATCCATCTCTACCAGACTATACTGCGTCACATCACAGTATTGAGTACTGTAAGAACCGCATATCACCGGAGCTAGGACATGTGCAACCCTGATAAATTCATGTTTCGTGTACGTGAAATATTTTGCATAAATGAAAGCAAATCGGCTCTTAGTTTCCCATTATCAGCCGGCGGTTTCTCTATTTCTGTGTGGCGGGCACAATACGGCCAGTGA
>NW_019768579.1:0-706 GCF_002891405.2 Cryptotermes secundus | reverse complement strand
ACAAACAGTAAGAACAAGAATATTAGAGACCAGTATAGAGGAATACATGACTTTAAGAGGGGTTAGCAACCTACCAATAAATTCGTGAAGGATAAGAACGGTGATCTGCTTGTATTTTCGCACAACATTTTGAGTAGGTGGAAGAACTAATCTCAGTTATTGAATGTGCAAAGGGTCGGTGCTGTGAGGCAGGTAGAAATGCATACAGCTGAGCCGTTAGTACCTGATTCTAGTCCTTTGAGGTTGAAAGTGCCACTGCAAAATTGAAAAGGCATAAATTGCCAGGAAGTGATTAAATTCCAGCAGAACTTATTCAAGCAGGAGGCTGAATATTACGTTCTTAAGATCCATAAGCTACGCAGTTACTTCTATTTGGAATAAATAAATATCGCCTGATCAAAGTAAGGAGTCTATTATTGTACCAGTTCACAAGAAGGGTCAGGGGCATGTGGTAGCGTAGTTGGCTGAGGCACTATGCTACAAGCCAGAGGTCATACGTTCAAGTCCCGAATATGTGGATTTTTAAATTTACCTAATAATTCCGACTCAGCCTATAACAAAAATGAGTACAAGGAATATTCCTGCGTTGTAAAGAGCGGCCGGCACGTAAGACTGATAACCTTGCCGCCATCCATGAGCCAATTGCCTAGACCAAGGTCCCCAAACTACGGCCCGCTGGCCATATCTGGCCCGCGATGTGATTTTA
>NW_019768578.1:0-706 GCF_002891405.2 Cryptotermes secundus | reverse complement strand
CCACAAATCTCACTTTACCAGACCCGGGATCGAACCAGGGCCGCTACGGTGTTAAGTCAGCGACTAACCGCTTGAGCAATGGCGCGGCCTCATCTCAGTAAGTTAGTTAGCCAGTTGATTAATTGGTTGGTTATTGAGCCGAAAATCTAAATGTTTTTGTGGGGAAAAAGGAAAGGCTTGTAGACCTTTCACCCATCTGTCCGTTTAAAGCGGAAACGATGCTAGAAGAATGAGATGTGAAACCGCCTGTCTTGATCCCATGTGGCGGTGAAGCGTCGAGTCTTTCTACAGCCTGGACCTAATTAAATATAATAATTTACTCTCGTTGCTTGTAACAGCCAGTGGTTATATTCTGAGCGTTCGCAGTTCCGCTAATGAACTCTGACATGCAAACCATTTGTCGCTTCGAACACTGCAGTTCCACTTGCATTTCTCACGAGGTTTTCACTATAAATCCACGAATAATGATTCATATTACAGTTACAGTTTCAGTTACTAACGCTCTTGCTGACTTATTTGTCCAGCTTCTCACTCAGGTTTAGAGGCAACTACCTAATTAGCTTTAAAACTAATTCTAGACCTGTATTCATCCAACTTATTTTTAAACGTGTTAATATCGGTTGGATTTGAAGTTCATACAGCTGTGTTTATGAATAGTAATGTCTTCTGGGATGCGATACCGCCTAGTCCTGTAGAATATTACGTA
>NW_019768577.1:0-707 GCF_002891405.2 Cryptotermes secundus | reverse complement strand
TGTCTCCATCTTCAGATGGAATATATGCAGTTTAGCTCAATCGATAAAACTAGTCCTTATCTCCGGACACCTGTACCAACACAAGATAGGGTATAAAACAAACATAGCACAAACCATCTGCGAGAGATACTAAAGGATTAAAAACTCCATAAGTATGAGGTCTAGTACTAGAGTACCATCAGAACAGATGTCATTATTAGAGAGATAAATTCTCAGTATGGTACCAACATAAAATTTCCCAACTCATCTAAGAAGTTTGGTTATTACAATGTACCTTAATCACATACATTTCTTAAATTACGAAGAAATATTAACATCCTATTCCTCAGTTTGATCACCATCAGGCGTTGTCACTTTGATGCCTTGTTTTTAAAATATGTTTTTACCGGCTCTGAATATTGTCCCTCTGCCATCGAAACAGTCGGCATTCGTGTTCCTACTTGGAACATATGTAACTTTACCACTTTCAGTTGCTCCTTCAGCTAGATGTGTTCCTGCTGAATATGCAGTTCTCAAACGTACAGATAATTTTAATAACTCATGTCTGAGTGCACAAATTCTTAGCTCATCTATTTCGCCTTTTTTTTTTTGTCGTATCCTGTATTGTCTCATTGCTGTTGTCTTTATTTGTATTGACTCTGTAACTGGACACTGTCTGTTGAGTTCATCACTTAAATATATAAATAAAACCGAATCATCATCATCAT
>NW_019768576.1:0-706 GCF_002891405.2 Cryptotermes secundus | reverse complement strand
CAGGAGGGACTGGAGGGTGAATACAGAGCAAGGAAACAGTGTCCTGGAAAGAGCCAGACTATACGGTGTCAGATCTCAGACGATAATAGTCTTCAGTTTATCATTATTTTCGCCTGCCTACATCCACATCTCTGAAATTGCTCTATCCGTCAGCCCTTCCACCCAGTACTTTGTATGCATACCTCCTATGCTTATACATACGTATCTTAGGATCTCTGCTGTCACTGGTAACAGGAAGCATTACCCTATATAAATAGACTCATATAGATATAACACGCGAAGCACATGCACGCTAGAGGAAATGGCTCTCACGTGCAGTATGTGCATTATTAATGCAATGGTCTGGACAGCCCGATCCTCAACGATTATTGCAACAAGTGTATAGACACGTTGGCAAACCGAGCTTCTGAAATTCACGCAGACACGTGATCTCCGGGTCAAGCCCGGATTTGCAGAATTCGAAACATGAGTGCTAACCGCTGCTGGGTTCCTGTCAACAAGGTAACGAATCCTCATGTTCCAGAGCAGTTTCTCAATACGGGCTCTGTTTCTTCAAATTACACAACAAAATATGAGACCTGGATTTTTACGTTGAATTCTGTTCGGATACCGGCCACTAAAATCTCACAAGTTTAGCCCGGAAGGCGGTCACTCGACCCTCCGACTGATGGACCAACCGATTCATCAGACAGAATGGTGATATTTA
>NW_019768575.1:0-706 GCF_002891405.2 Cryptotermes secundus | reverse complement strand
AAGTAAGTAGTACTGATTCATCCCATTTTAGTATCCGTGTCAGAGAAACGAAAGTTTTCCTGTGAGATTTGAGGTTTTCACCGTGACTGTGAAGAATAATTGCCTTTTGCCACGTGATGCCCTATTGTCTGAGTGATGGTCACCGACGTTTCATAGGAACGTGCTGGCTTCCCACTACTTCCCATTGGTTCATTCTGGACCGCTATATGATTGGCCTCAGATTTTCCGGCGTTAGTCCTTTCAGTACGTCCAGACCATGCGCCCCTCACCCTATCTCATATCACTTTTTTTACACTCAGTTTACTCTTCTACCCTGAAGATGGAGGCAGCACGTTCATATGAAATGCCTATAAATATGTACCAGACTACACGGCGTCTCTTTATTTATGACATTCGTCATAAGGTTTATATTACACTGCTACAAAGCGACAGTGTTCACGCAACTTAGAATTTGTTTTGTCAAATAATTAAATGACGGTATGTTAAAGGTAAAGATATCCCTCTTGTTAATTAACTAAGCTGTGATGACGTGTGGGGAGTGGAGGTATATATCCACCATTCTTGACTTCGGCACTAGACGGAGGTGAGTGGTCGGCTTCGCGCACCTGCCGCTGTACTTCCGTGGGAAGAACCCGAGGAACCCATTGTGTTTTCCAGAGTCGGCGTGGACGCTGTGGAGTAGAGAACAATCTCTTATCCCTGCCGG
>NW_019768574.1:0-706 GCF_002891405.2 Cryptotermes secundus | reverse complement strand
AGAGGGATCAGAGTTCGGGTCCAGGTAGAGGCAAGAATTCTCTCATCTCCACGTCGTCCAGACCGGCTCTGGGGTCCAACCAACCGCCTATCAAATGAGTACCATGGGCTGTGCCCCCTAGGATAAAGCGGCCGGGGTATGTAGCTGACCACTCATCACCAACTTGTGCCGAGGTCATGAAAATGTGGATCTATAATTCCACACCCCCATACATCTTTATGACACAGTGCTTAACTATTTAAGCACAGAGTCAACTTTACCTTTTTTATGTTGAGGTGCTTCATATACTGTCTGTTACAGTACACGTACATCTGAATATTTTGGACTTGCTTTGTCTTCGGCTCATAATGTTTTACTTTAAAATTAATTTGAAGAGATTTATTTAGATCAGTTCACAAAATAAAAGCAGTTGAAGCCTATTACATTTTATCAGTTTGTGTGCGTGTCTGTACTCACAAGCAACTTGTCTGTGATTGTACGAATTTTGGCCCAAGTTTGGTACCAGGGATGTGTACTGAAAATATATCTAGAATATCCATTGTGAACCAATCATATTTGTCAATTAGACTACTACCAACAGAATGAGACAATTATATGATTACTTCACCATATCCTGAAACATTTGTCTGATTCTTATTAAATGCATTTAATTTTTATGCAGGGCCACATCTAAGGGGAAGCGCCAGGGCGATAGGCCCGACCCTCT
>NW_019768573.1:0-706 GCF_002891405.2 Cryptotermes secundus | reverse complement strand
TACAACAGTATATAAATGTGTAGAGAAAGGTTGCATAATGGCGTTGCTTCGGGCACAGACATTTGAATACGCAGGTATTTTTGCTGAGCCCGTAACGTGGCTGAACGTTGCGGGAATATGGTTTTTAAAAGTACCGTGACATGATGCCCGAAAGCATTGCTACGCAAACAACTCGGTAAACACATTTCTGCGGCAACGAATATGTAAATAAAAATCGCATAAATTCTGTTTCTATGCAACGGCGCTGCAAAATCGTCTTCCCAACAATAGAGAGGCTGTGATTTCTGCGTGGTCCGTGCAAAGTACTTATAAAGAAGAGTTGGTCGAGAATTGATAGAGCCGGGAGTTAAATTGTTAGACGCCAGCCTGTCAGGATATGAGTTTGGCAGCAGAGGAATTGAGTCCGGACTTCGAAATTGGCAGTTGCAGAATAATTGCAAAAAGTGAATTAGGCTGTGAAAAGAAGACTTCGTATGTAATTTTAAGTTACAGTGAGACTTTAAAAATCCGTTGCCAGGGCACGACTAGTGAAGACTGTGAGGACCAGTGTCCGGATGCAACGTTGACTGTAAAGAATGTATATCAGCGATAGCGCTGTAATTTCGTGTAGTTCCGAGTGGCCTATATTAGGTTTCAATAAATCCAATCATCCAATCCGAAACCCATCTGCTACATATAAGTCACGCGCAACCCCCCCCCCCCACAA
>NW_019768572.1:0-705 GCF_002891405.2 Cryptotermes secundus | reverse complement strand
TTTTTCAATTGCCCTAACACTTCCAGCCGCATTATGGCTCTGGGGAAGACCCAGCCTCTAACAGAAATGAGTACCAGTAATCTTGTTGGGTGGGGGTAAAGGATGGCTGCCGCTTTAATGCTGACAACCTCACCGCGATCTATGACTATCTAGAGACTGCAGAAGACATGACGTCTTACAGCCCTATGGGCTTCCACGGCCTGTTAAAGGGATAGCTTTATTTTTCCCCCTTTTCATTGGTTTTCTAACGATGCAATCAGTAGCGCAGAATATGTACCGTCAAATCGTTGGGGAATCACAAAATAATAAACTTCAACAGATACTGAAGGCAGTGATCGTGGCCTGTTTTGTGTTATCCCAGAAACTACTTGAAGGGATTGAGGAAAGCCAGTCTCTGTGCTCAAATCTGAACGTGAATGTATTACTGTTGTTGAGTAGATTATCGGACAGTGAGTATCCGTTGCCAGGATACGACTTGTGAAGACTGAGAATCTTAGCGCTTAACGGTGAACTTCAAAGTGTGAAAATCGGCAATAGCGCTGTATTACCTGTATCCCCGAACTATGTGAAGGTATGATGTGCAAAATATTCAACTATCCAATCCAAACCCCGTCTAGAGTCACCCATACAAGTGACAATATCTTCGACTGAAGTAATATCCGTGGTGTGTTCGTTCGAGGTAACGTCTTGAAGCTGACCACCTGT